>NC_088875.1:11370683-11475181 GCF_032884065.1 Artemia franciscana | reverse complement strand
TTCCCATTGTCTGTGCATATTCAAAGCCGTATGTACTAATAATGACGTCATATGCAAACGCTCTTTTTACAAACAAACAAACATACATGCATACACACAACTCGTTTTTATATAGATAGATAGATAGATAGATACAATACAAATTAACTGCGTAAAACTTGCGAATATACAACATTCTTCGCTGTCCAATTGTCGCTGCATATAAATAGATTGTCAGGTTTACCGACCCTCGAACATGCAACGTACAATTGTCCATGGGAAAAACAATCAGTATTAAGATCTATACCACATTTTTCTAATGATTGACCTTGAGCTTTGTTAATGGTGATTGCAAATGCTAATCGAATTGGGAATTACAATCTTTTAAATTGAAAAGGCAGATCCGTTGGAATCATGGGAATGCGAGGAATAAGAACAGCCTCACCCTCAAAAGGCCCTGTCAAGATTGTGGCCTCTATTAGGTTTTCCATTGTTTTTTTTACGGCAAGTCGCGTGCCGTTGCAAAGCTTTGGTGGGTTGATATTTCTTAAAAGTATTATTGGTACGCCTATTTTTACTTGTAGCACGTGTGGTGGAAACCCTGAAAGATCTATGGAATTTAAAAATTCAGATGGATAATTAACCGCTTCATTTGGTTCCAAAACTGTGTCGACTGACTTCTAAAGGACTGCCTGGTCTCGAATCTTGGTCAAAACAATATTGTTGATTTCGTGGACGTCTATATTTTTGGGTGCGAGAATCGCTCTTTCACTTAGCCATTTATTATTTTTATAATTTTTTAGAATATTCGGAAATACTTTTTTCAATCAATTCATTTTTGGACGTCACTAAATTACAGAAATCAGCAGGTAGTTGTATACGTCCTGAAATTGAGTCTACTGGGAGCTTTCCGTTTCCAATTGCCAGCAATTGATCTGGAAATGTTTGACCAGAGTCATCGTTTTGCAATCGGACACGCATATTTGTAGTTAATTTTGATATTTTTACGTGTGCCCATAAATTAGAATTTTTCAGGCAAGCATTCATTTCGTCTGCAGGAGTTGATTTAGGTATTATAGGTAATGTTTGCCTGAAATCTCCCGCAAGCAATATTAATGTGCTGCCAATGGGTTTCGACTTCCCTCTCAAATCTTTCAAGCATTGATCCAGAGCCTCGAGCGATTTTTTGTGTGCCATGGTGCACACATCCCAAATAATAAGTTTGCATTGCTACAATACTTTACCCATCCCAGATGATTTGGAAATATTGCACTTGGGAGTTTCTGTAGAATGCAAATTCACTCCTCGGCACGCTTCTTTTCTTACTTTCTCTATCAGCAGCAAGCCTGATTTCTTGCTGTTTATGTGATTCCTCGGCACGCCTTCTTTTTTCACTTTCTCTTTTAGCAGCAAGTCTGCTTTCGCGTTGCTCTGGTATTTCCTCGGCACGCTTTCTGTTCTTTCTTTCTCTATCAGCCTCAAGCCTGTTTCCTTGCTGTTCTTTTGTTTCCTCGGCACGCTTTCTTTTCTGACTTTCTCTATCAGCATCAAGTTTTTTGGCATAGACTCTTTGAGCATCTTCATCGGCTTTTGCCATTGTAAGTTCATCAGTCATTTTAAACTTAAACATTAATAGATTTCTACGTGAACATATATGTCTTAAATATCTTTACCAACTCAGCTACTTCGGCTTGAACACATTCGTTTTGAGCAGCTTCCTCGGGTGTTGCCATTGTAGGTTCATCAGTCATTTTACAATTAGAAATTTCTCTTTCAACGGTCTTCTTACAATTAAAAATTTGTCTTTGAACGATATTCTTAAATACCTGTGTCCTGGTCGTCATTTATATTCCCTGTGTCCCGGTCGTCATTTGTGACCCGGTATCCCAGTCTGTAACTTCTCTTTGAGTGTCCCGGTCGTTATTTATATTCCCTCTGTCCCGGTCGTCATTTGTGTCCCGGTCTGTAATTTCTCTTTGAGTGTTTTTTCTTTTTAGTATTTTTTAGTTTTTTACATTTTTTCTTTTTTCAGTTTTCTTTTTCTTCTTTATTTTTCAGCTTCACTATGAAATACATATCGCCGAACCTTTGTTTTTTTTAACTAAAATCTTGTAGGCATTGATGACTTTCTCTATCAGCAGCAAGTTTTTTGGCATAGACTCTTTGAGCATCTTAATCGGCTTTTGCCATTGTAAGTTCATCAGTCATTTTAAACTTAAACATTAATAGATTTCTACGTGAAAATATATGTCTTAAATATCTTTAATGACGTCACCGTCATAGCAAAAATGACGACAACTAACTTCATGACATCAGTCGACACAGAAACATGACGTCACCTGACAGACACACAGACAGACAACTTATTTTTATATATATAGATTTCAGCAGAAATCACATCATCAATTTCGTTCGAAGTAATTTTTTTATGTAGCCAGATTAGTATATGTGCGTGTGGCAAACCTCGTTTTTGCCATTCCACTGAGTACATCCAGCATCGCACTGACCCAAACACTTCAAGTTTTACTATGTAGTTTATCAGTGATTTCAACTTTTGCCGGAAGACACGGGCCGCAATGTCATGTCTATGAACCGCCGATTGTCCTTGAAGTAAAAGCTGCTGTATCTCGTCCCAAGATTGATTACATGTAAATGTAATAAATAAATCTGGACGACCATAGAGACGAACATACGCAATAGCATCTTGAGCATATTCATGCCTATGACGGGGACTGCCAGCATATGACGAATGTAAAATTGTTAATCTTCCAACGTTTGTGGTATTACCGTCATTTATAACTGCATCTCGCAAATGAATGTATTGTTCAGAGCGGAGCTTGGTCTGATTCAGGCGGATATATAGCAAACGTTCTGATTCAATTTTAGCATACATATCAACGACAAATTGGTGAAACAATTCACGGCATTTTAAAATATAATTTTCTTCATCCTGCCGAATCATTAGTCTATAGGAATAATAATGCATTGCACTGCATTTCTTATTCATTTCTTTGTTAGTGGCTGGATTCATCAATTTAATATTAAAGTGATAGCCGTCGGCTCCATCCCAAAAAATGATAGGATATTGTAGGGCATCGTAGCATCGATGAGTTTCAGCAATTCTTAACAACTGAGCGTTTCGCTTATGAAGAATAATATCTCGAGGCAAAATCTGATCACCGACCATAACGATTGCCACTTCGTCGATAGTTGGAGCATTGTATCTACGCACATATAAGCCTGATTTTTTGCTGTTCTTGTGATTCCTCGGCACGGCTTCTTTTTTCACTTTCTCTTTTAGCAGCAAGTCTGCTTTCGCGTTGCTCTGGTAGTTCCTCGGCACGCTTTCTGTTCTTTCTTTCTCTATCAGCCTCAAGCCTTTTTCCTTGCTGTTCTTTTGATTCCTCGTCACGCTTTCTGTTTCTTTCTCTATCAGCCTCAAGCCTGTTTCCTTGCTGTTCTTTTGATTCCTCGGCACGCTTTCTTTTCTGACTTTCTCTATCAGCAGCAAGTTTTTTGGCATAGACTCTTTGAGCATCTTCATCGGCTTTTGCCATTGTAAGTTCTTCAGTCATTTTAAACTTAAACATTAATAGATTTCTACGTGAACATATATGTCTTAAATATCTTTAATGAAGTCACCCTCATAGCAAAAATGACGACAACTAACTTCATGATTAAATATCTTTAATGACGTCACCGTCATAGAAAAAATGACGACAACTAACTTCATGACGTCAGTCGACACAGAAACATGACGTCACCTGAAAGACAGACACACAGACAGACAACTTATTTTTATATATATAGATATATATTTAGTTTTCAGTCCAGAACCAATAAAGCTATTATGTAAACATCAAAAATATTTATGTTGTCTGAGCAATAATTTTTAGTTTTTATTTCAAAATAGAAAATTACCTGAATATTTTAGAATTAGTTTTGTTTTTTGTTAGGTTCCTGCTATTCAACGCGTGACTTCAACTCGTCACGAATTAGTAAAAATTAGAAGATGTCTACTTGGAATAATTATGTTGAAAATGCTCAAAGACTCTATGCCAAAAAACTTGCGGCTGATAGAGAAAGTAAGAAAAGAAAGCGTGCCGAGGAATCTCAAGAACAGCAAGAAAACAGGCTTGCGGCTGATAGAGAAAGTAAGAGAAGAAAGCGTGCCGAGGAATCACAAGAACAGCAAGAAAACAGGCTTGCGGCTGATGGAGAAATTAAGAAAAGAAAGCTTGACGAGGAACCACAACAACAGTGTGAAAATAGGCTTGCGGCTGATAGAGAAAATAAGAAAAGAAAGCGTACCGAGGAATCACAAGAACAGCAAGGAAACAGGCTTGAGGCTGATAGAGAAAGAAAGAAGAGGAAGCGTGCCGAGGAACTACCAGAGCAACGCGAAACTAGACTTGCTGCTAAAAGAGAAAGTGAAAACAGAAGGCATGCCGAGGAACTACCAGAGCAACATGAAACCAGACTTGCTGCTAAAAGAGAAAGTGAAAAAAGAAGGCGTGCCGAGGAATCACAAGAACAGCAAGAAATCAGGCTTGCTGCTGATAGAGAAAGTAAGAAAAGAAAGCGTGCCGAGGAATCAGAGCAACCTGAAAGTTATCGCCTGGCATTCAGGTACAGCCCAGTCGATGATTATAGTTTGAGTAGATGTGTTCAAATCGGGACTATGTCTAAAATTTGTCCCTATTGCAAGGCCTTGAAACTCAATGGTGAAACAATGGAAATGTGTTGCGCCTCAGGAAAAGTTAAACTTCCTCTATTGTCTGCACCACCAGAGCCATTGAAGACTTTCCTTACTGGAACTACGTCAGAATCTAAGCGTTTTTTGTCAAAAATCAGAAAATATAACTCATGTTTCCAAATGACGTCGTTTGGAGCCCAAATCGAAAATCCAGATCAATTTATGTCTACTTTCAAAGTAAAAGGGCAAATTTATCATAGAGCAGGGTCCCTTCTACCATTCTCAGGCGAGAATCATAAATTTTTACAATTGTACTTCATCAGTGATAGAAATTCTGAATTGAATGCACGTTGCGAAATTTCTCCCAAAGTTGAAAGGACAATCGTTTCCCAATTGCAACATCTTTTCCACGAAAATAATAATTTAGTGCGTCTGTTCAAAACAGCCATTGATTTGATGCCTACTGATACGCATAAAATTGTTATTTCCGCTGACAAAACGCCTCCTGGCCAACATGTTCGTAGATACAATGCTCCAACTATCGACGAAGTGGCAATCGTTATGGTCGGCGATCAGTTTTTACCTCGAGATATTATTCTTCATAAGCGAAACTCTCAGTTGTTAAGAATTGCTGAAACTCATCGATGCTACGATACCCTACAATATCCTATCATTTTTTGGGATGGAGCCGACGGCTGTCACTTTAATATTGAATTGATGAATCCAGCCACTAACAAAGAAATGAATAAGAAATGCAGTGCAATGCAATATTATTCCTATAGACTAATGATTCGGCAGGATGAAGAAAATTATATTTTAAAATGCCGTGAATTGTTTCACCAATACGTCGTTGATATGTATGCTAAAATTGAATCAGAACGTTTGATATATATCCGCCTGAATCAGACCAAGCTCCGCTCTGAACAATGCATTCATTTGCTAGATGCAGTTGTAAATGACGGTAATACCACAAACGTGGAAAGATTAACAATTTTACCTTCGTCATACGCTGGCAGTCCCCGTCATATGCATGAATATGCTCAAGATGCTATTGCGTATGTTCGTCTCTATGGTCGTCCAGATTTATTTATTACATTTACATGTAATCAATCTTGGGACGAGATACAGCAGCTTTTACTTCAAGGACAATCGGTGGTTCATAGACATGACATTGCGGCCCGTGTCTTCCGGCAAAAGTTGAAATCACTGATAAACTACACAGTAAAACTTGAAGTGTTTGGGTCAGTGCGATGCTGGATGTACTCAGTGGAATGGCAAAAACGAGGTTTGCCACACGCACATATACTAATCTGGCTACATAAAAAAATTTCAGGACGTATACAACTACCTGCTGATTTCTGTAATTTAGTGACGTCTAAAAATGAAATGATTGAAAAAGTATTTCCGAATATTCTAAACTATTATAAAAATAATAAATGACTAAGTGAAAGAGCGATTCTTGCACCCAAAAATATAAACGTCCACGAAATCAACAATATTGTTTTGACCAAGATTCGAGACCAGGCAGTCCTTTACAAGTCAGTCGACACAGTTTTGGAACCAAATGAAGCGGTTAATTATCCATCCGAATTTTTAAATTCCGTGGATCTTTCAGGGTTTCCACCACACGTGCTACAACTAAAAATAGGCGTACCAATAATACTCTTAAGAAATATCAACCCACCAAAGCTTTGCAATGGCACGCGACTTGTCGTAAAAAAAACAATGGAAAACCTAATAGAGGCCACAATCTTGACAGGGTCTTTTGAGGGTGAGGCTGTTCTTATTCCTCGCATTCCCATGATTCCAACGGATCTGCCTTTTCAGTTTAAAAGATTGCAATTCCCAATTCGATTAGCATTTGCAATCACCATTAACAAAGCTCAAGGCCAATCATTAGAAAAATGTGGTATAGATCTTAATACTGATTGTTTTTCCCATGGACAATTGTACTTTGCATGTTCGAGGGTCGGTAAACCTGACAATCTATTTATATGCAGCGACAATTTGACAGCGAAGAATGTTGTATATTCGCAAGTTTTACGCAGTTAATTTGTTTTGTATCTATCTATCTATCTATATAAAAACGAGTTGTGTGTATGCATGTTTGTTTTTTTGTAAAAAGAGCGTTTGCATATGACGTCATTATTAGTACATAAGGCTTTGTATATGCACAGACAATGGGAAAGCCAAGAATGTTGTATATTCGCAAGTTTTACGTAGTTTGAAACACATATATAAATCTATCTATATTCACAGGTGGGACACAGGGACACAACTACAATGGCGCGTAACTAATATGGCGCGTAACGACTTACGCGCGCGGGGGGGCTTGGGGGGCGCGAAGCGCCCCACCAACTAGGTGTTGGGGTGGCGCGAAGCGCCAGCTAGTTATATATATAAAAATAAGTTGTTTTTGTGTCTGTCGAGCTAAAAACTAATAAAAATAACTAAAAAAAAAAGGTAAAAACTACAAAACAAACCAAAAACTAAAAAAAAACTAAAAAAAGGTAAAAAACTAAAAAAAACTAAAAACTAAAAAGGAAAAAAAAAACTAAAAAACGAAAAAACTGAAAAATAAAGGAGAAAAAGAAAACTAAAAAAATAAGAATAAAAATAAAAAACTAAAAAAAAGGGTAAAAACTACAAAAAAAAAACTAAAAAGAAAAAAGAAAAAAAAACTAAAAAAGCAAAAAAAAGGTAAAAACCAAAAAAAAAAGGCACAGGGGGATATATAAATGACGACGGGGACACAGAGAAGGTCCGAGGTTCTAGGTCCGAGAGGTTCCAGGTTCGAATGTTGGCTTTAGCATTAATACAAAAGAAAAAAAAAACTATAAAAGAAAAAAAAAACTAAAAAAAAGGTAAAAATAAAAAAAAAATAAAAACTAATAAAAAACAAAAAACTGAAAAAGAAAAAAAACTAAAAAAAAGGAAAAAAATGACAATTAAAGGAGAAAAAGAAAACTAAAGAAATAAAAATAAAAAAACTAAAAAAGGGAAAAACTACAAAAAAAAACTAAAAAGAAAAAAGAAAAAAAAAGACGACCGGGACACTCAAAGAGAAATTACAGACTGGGACACCGGGATACAAATGACGACTGGGACGTGTGTGTCGACTGATGTCATGTTTGTGTGTCGACTGACGTCATGTTTGTGTGTTGACTGACGTCATGTTTGTCGACTATAAATGACGACTGGGACACAGGGACACAACTACAACGGGGACGCCGGAGGGGGCACAGGGGGATATATAAATGACGATGGAGACACAGGGAATGTTTGATTAGCGATCACCATCAACAAAACTCAAGTGCAATCATTAGAATAATGAGGTATAGATCTGAATACGGATTGTTAATCCCATGGACAATTATATGTTGCATGTTCAAGAGTCGGTAAACCTGTAGTGGGACACAGGGACACAACTACAATGGCACGTAACTAATATGGCGCGTAACAACTTACGCTTGCGGGGGGCTTATATATATATATCTATCTATATATATAAAAATAAGTTGCCTGTCTGTGTGTCTGTCTGTCAGGTGACGTCATGTTTCTGTGTCGACTGACGTCATGAAGTTAGTTGTCGTCATTTTTGCTATGACGGTGACGTTATTAATTGTATTTAAGACATGCGTTCACGGAAAAATGTTTAATTGTAAAATGACTGAAATGTTTAATTGTAAAATGACACAGCTACAATGGCGCGTAACTAATATGGCGCATAACGACTTACGCGCGCGGGGGGGCTTGGGGGGGGGGCGCGAAGCGCCCCAACAACTAGCTCTTGGGGTGGCGCGATAGAAATTACAGACCGGGACACCGGGACACAAATGACGACCGGGACACTGGGACACAGGGAATATAAATGACGACCGGGACACTCAAAGAGAAAATACAAACTGGGACACCAGGACACAAATGACGACCGGGACACAGGGAATATAAATGCTATTTATATGCAAGACAATGGGGCAGCGAAGAATGTTGTATATTCGCATGTTTTACGTAGTTAAAAATATATATTTATATCTATCTCTATTCACAGGTGGGACACAGGGTTCACAGCTACAATGGCGCATAACTAATATGGCGCTTAACGACTTACGCGCGCGGGGGGGCTTGGGGGGGTGCGAAGCGCCCCACCAACTAGGTGTTGGGGTGGCGCGAAGCGCCACCCCAACAGCTAGTATATTTATATGTTTTTAACTACGTAAAACTTGCGAATATACAACATTCTTCGCTGTCCCATTGTCTGTGCATATAAATAGCATTTATATTCCCTGTGTCCCGGTCGTCATTTGTGATGTCATTTGTGGTCGTCATTGTGGGGCGCTTCGCGCCCCCCAAGCCCCCCCGCGCGCGTAAGTCGTTGCGTGACATATTAGTTACGCGCCATTGTAGCTGTGTCCCTGTGTCCCACCTGTGAATAGAGATAGATATAAATATATATTTTTAACTACGTAAAACATGCGAATATACAACATTCTTCGCTGTCCCATTGTCTGTGCATATAAATAGCATTTATATTCCCTGTGTCACGGTCGTCATTTGTGTCCTGGTGTCCCAGTTTGTATTTTCTCTTTGAGTGTCCCGGTCGTCATTTATATTCCCTGTGTCCCAGTGTCCCGGTCGTGATTTGTGTCCGGGTGTCCCAGTCTGGGAATATAAATGACGACGGGACGCAGGGACACAACTACAACGGGGACGCCGGGGGCACAGGCGGGATATATAATTGACGACTGAGACACAGGGATTGTTTGAATAGAAATTACAGACCGGGACACCGGGACACGAATGACGACCGGGACACTGGGACACAGGGAATATAAATGACGACCGGGACACTCAAAGAGAAAATACAAACTGGGACACCAGGACACAAATGACGACCGGGACACAGGGAATATAATTGCTATTTATATGCACAGACAATGGGGCAGCGAAGAATGTTGTATATTCGCATGTTTTACGTAGTTAAAAATATATATTTATATCTATCTCTATTCACAGGTGGGACACAGGGTTCACAGCTACAATGGCGCATAACTAATATGGTGCGTAACGACTTACGCGCGCGGGGGGGCTTGGAGGGGCGCGAAGCGTCCCACCAACTAGGTGTTGGGGTGGCGCGAAGCGCCACCCCAACAGCTAGTATATTTATATGTTTTTAACTACGTAAAACTTGCGAATATACAACATTCTTCGCTGTCCCATTGTCTGTGCATATAAATAGCATTTATATTCCCTGTGTCCCGGTCGTCATTTGTGATGTCATTTGTGGTCGTCATAGTGGGGCGCTTCGCTCCCCCCAAGCCCCCCCGCGCGCGTAAGTCGTTACGCGCCATATTAGTTACGCGCCATTGCAGCTGTGTCCCTGTGTCCCATCTGTGAATAGAGATAGATATAAATATATATTTTTAACTACGTAAAACATGCGAATATACAACATTCTTCGCTGTCCCATTGTCTGTGCATATAAATAGCATTTATATTCCCTGTGTCACGGTCGTCATTTGTGTCCTGGTGTCCCAGTTTGTATTTTCTCTTTGAGTGTCCCCGTCGTCATTTATATTCCCTGTGTCCCAGTGTCCCGGTCGTCATTCGTGTCCCGGTGTCCCGGTCTGTAATTTCTATTCAAACAATCCCTGTGTCTCAGTCGTCAATTATATATCCCGCCTGTGCCCCCGGCGTCCCCGTTGTAGTTGTGTCCCTGCGTCCCGGTCGTCATTTATATTCCCGGTCGTGATTTGTGTCCGGGTGTCCCAGTCTGTAATTTTTCTTTGAGGTTCCTGGTCGTCATTTATATTCCCTCTGTGTCGGTCGTCATTTGTGTCCCGGTCTGTAATTTATCTTTGAGTGTTTTTTCTTTTTAGTTTTTTTTAGTTTTTTACATTTTTTCAGTTTTTTTTTCTTCTTTATTTTTCAGCGTCACTATCAAGTACATATCGCCGAACCTTTGTTTTTTAACTTAAATCTGGTAGGCATTGATGACCTTATCCAAGTCAAAATCCCAAACTCAATCATCATCGCTATCATTTTCAGTTTTGATATGTTTTGACTCTCGCTTTCCAGGTGGATTTTCATCTAACTGCGCGGTTTTGCGTTCTTTAGCCGCAAGCCTGTTTTCTTGCTGTTCTTGTGATTCCTCGGCACGCTTTCTTTTCTTACTTTCTCTATCAGCTGCAAGCCTGTTTTCTTGCTGTTCTTGTGATTCCTCGGCACGCTTTCTTTTCTTACTTTCTCTATCAGCAGCAAGTTTTTTGGCATAGACTCTTTGAGCAGCTTCCTCGGCTGTTGCCATTGTAGGTTCGTTTTAGTTATTTTTAGGTTTTAGTTTTGTAGTTTTTACGTTTTTTTAGTTTTTTTTTTCTTTTTTAGTTTTTAGTTTTTTAACTTTTACTAGTTTTTTTTAGTATTCTAGCTTTTTTAGTATTTTTAGTTTTTTTCCTTTTTAGTTTTTTTGTAGACAGACAGACTATGCGGACAGACTACCTTTTGTAGTTTTTTTCTTCTTTTGTATTCAAGGTTCGAACTTAGAATCTCTCGAACCTAGAACCTGGAACATACCGCGTTACCAACTCAGCTACATCAGCTTGTATACTCTCGTTTTTGTATTGGTATATGATGAAATAATTCAGACGTCATATTCGGACAGACAGACAGACAGACATAACCCACAAACAACTTATTTTTATATATATATAGATATAGATATATATATATATATATATATATATATATATATATATATATATATATATATATATATATATATATATATATATATATATATATATATATATATATATATATATATATATATATATATATATATATATATATATATATATATATATATATATATATATATATATATATCTATATATATATAAAAAATTTTGTTTGTCTGTCTGTCGACTGACGTCATGTTTGTGTGTCGACTGACGTCATGTTTGTCGACTGACGTCATTATAAGGATTGAGCTGTATGTCGTCATGAAGTTGTTTGTCGTCTGACGTCATGTTTGTCGACTACCGAAACTACAGACCGGGACACCGGGACACAAATGACGTGTTATGTCTGTTATAACGTAATAGAGGCAACAATCTTGACAGGGCCTTTTGAGGGTGAGGCTTTTCTTATTCCACGCATTCTCATGATTCCAATGGATCTGCCTTTTCAACCTAAAAGATTGCAATTCCCAATTTGATTAGCATATTTAGTTTTCAGTCCAGAACCACTAAAGCTATTATGTAAATATCAAAAATATTTATGTTGTCTGAGCAATAATTTTTAGTTTTTATTTCAAAATAGAAAATTACCTGACAATTTTAGAATTATATTTATCTATATATATAAAAATAAGTTGTCTGTCTGTGGATCAGGTGACGTCATGTTTCTGTGTCGACTGGCGTCATGAAGTTAGTTGTCGTCATTTTTGCTATGACGGTGACGTCATTAATGATATTTAAGACATATATGTTCACGTAGAAATCTATTAATGTTTAAGTTTAAAATGACTGATGAACTTACAATGGCAAAAGCCGATGAAGATGCTCAAAGAGTCTATGCCAAAAAACTTGCTGCTGATAGAGAAAGTCAGAAAAGAAAGCGTACCGAGGAATCAAAAGAACAGCAAGGAAACAGGCTTGAGGCTAAAGAACGCAAAACCGCGCAGTTAGATGAAGATCCACCTGGACAGCGAGAGTCAAAACATATCAAAACTGAAAATGATAGCGATGATGATTGGGTTTGGGATCTTGACTTGGATAAGGTCATCAATGCCTACCAGATTTTAGTTAAAAAAACAAAGGTTCGGCGATATGTATTTCATAGTGAAGCTGAAAAATAAAGAAGAAAAAGAAAACTGAAAAAAGAAAAAATGTAAAAAACTAAAAAATACTAAAAAGAAAAAACACTCAAAGAGAAATTACAGACCGGGACACAAATGACGACCGAGACAGAGGGAATATAAATAACGACCGGGACACTCAAGGAGAAATTACAGACTGGGATACCGGGACACAAATGACGACCGGGACACAGGCAATATAAATGACGACCAGGACACAGGTATTTAAGAATATCGTTCAAAGACAAATTTTTAATTGTAAGAAGATCGTTGAAAGAGAAATTTCTAATTGTAAAATGACTGAAGAACCTACAATGGCAACACCCGAGGAAGCTGCTCAAAACGAATGTATTCACGCCGAAGTAGCTGAGTTGGTAAAGCGTTATGATTCAGGTTCTAGGTCCGAGAGGCTCCAGGTTTGAACCTTGGCTTTAGCATTAATACAAAAGAAGAAAAAAACTAAAAAAGTTAAAAACTACAAAAAAACTAAAAAGAAAATATATATATATATATATATTTATATATATCATCTTTTCCACAAAAATAATAATTTAGTGCTTCTGCTTAAAAACAGCAATCGAATTGATGCCTCCTGATACGCAACTATCAACAAAGTGGCAATCGTTGTGGTCGGTGATCAGTTCTTACCTCGAGATAATATTCTTTATAGGCGAAACAATCAGTTGACAAGAATTGCTTAAACTCATCGATGCTACGATGCCCTACAATATCCTGACGAATATAAATGACGCCCGGGACACTCAAATAGAAATCACAGACTGGGACACCGGGACACAAATGACGACGGGGACACAGGGAATATAAATGACGACCCGGACACAGGGACACAACTACAACGGGGACGCCGGGGGGCACAGGGGGATATATAAATGACGACGGCAACAAAGGAAATGGTCGATTAGCAATCACCATCAACAAAGCTCAAGGGCAATCAATAGAATCATGAGGTATAGATCTGAATACGGATTGTTTTCCCATGGACCATTATGCGTTGCATGTTCAAGAGTCGGTAAACCTGACAATCTATTTATATGCACAGACGATGGGACAGCAAAGAATGTTGTATATTCGCAAGTTTTACGTAGTTAAAAACATATATATATATATATATATATATATATATATATATATATATATATATATATATATATATATATATATATATATATATATATATATATATATATATATATATATATATATATATATATATATATATATATATATATATATATATATATCACAGGTGGGACATAGGGACACAACTACAATGGCGCGTAACTAATATGGCGCGTAACGACTTACGCGCGTGGGGGGGGGAGTTGGGGGGGGCGCGAAGCGCCCCCACCAACTAGGTGTTGGGGCGGCGCGAAGCGCCACCCCAACAGCTAGTATATATATATATATATATATATATATATATATATATATATATATATATATATATATATATATAAGTTGTGTGTCTGTTACCATTGTAGGCTCTTCAGTCATTTTACAATTAAACATTTTTCCGTCCACGATCTTCTTACAATTAAGAATTTGTCTAAGAACGATTTTCTTAAATACTTTTAATGACCTCGTCGTCATAACGAACATGACGACAACTAACTTCATTGCGACATGACGTAACTCGAAAGTTGTGTGTCTGTTGCCCTTGTAGGTTCTTCAGTCATTTTACGATTAAATATTTTTCCGTCCACGGTCTTCTTACAATTAAAAATTTGTCTTTGAACGATTTTCTTAAATACTTTTAATGACGTCATCGTCATAACAAACATGACGACAACTAACTTGATGACAACATGACGACATGATGACATGACGTCACTCAACAGACAGACAGACAGACACATCCACAGACAACTTATTTTTATATAGATAGATATATATATATCGATATTATATATTATTATATTTATATATTATATATTTATAATATTTATTGTTATACAATATTATATATCTATATATTATTGATACAGCTTAGTCTTAATATTATTCTAAGGTCTATATAATAATCCTCCTGTGAAAATATTTCAGTTTAACACTTTTATAATTTTTTTTTGTTTTAGACAGTGTTTGCTCAAAGAAGACTTTAGATGATTTAAATGCTTACACAGATACTTGTCAATCTGTTGCTGCCTGGCACTCTAAAACAGAAGAAGAGGCAATTCACCGCCTAGAAACAGCATTGAAAGATGGCGCTGTTAACAAGGTAACAAAATATCAAAATCGATTATGACCAAAATTGATTAATGATTTAGAATTCGTTTTTAATTAATAAGCAAATTCGTTTGGAATTGTCACAAAATTTGTAAGGATTAAAGGTAAAGAACTATTTATTAAGAAAGATTGTATAATATATGGTTATGGAGGGATGTAAGGGACATATAGAAGTATAAAGTACCGTCATTGCTTCCACAGCTATAAAATCAATTGTCCGATTGCAACGTAAATTATCTAGTAATTGTATTGTGGCAAAACCGTAATTGTATTTTGGCAAAACCGTAATTGTATTTTGGCAAAACCGTAATTGTATTGTGGCAAAACCGTAATTGTATTGTGGCAAAACCGTAATTGTATTGTGGCAAAACCGTAATTGTATTGTGGCAAAACTCTAATTGTATTGTGGCAAAACCGTAATTGTATTGTGGCAAAACCGTAATTGTATTGTGGCAAAACCGTAATTGTATTGTGGGAAAACCGTAATTGTATTGTGGCAAAACCGTACACTCTATGCGATAGCACATTATATTCTATTTATGCTATTTCATTCCTCCCGTTTTAATTACAGCCACGAAAAGATTAAGCAACTTTTTCAGTTAGCTAGATTTTGGCATTTTAAAAAAGACAAGAAGTTAGCGAAACAGAACAATTGATGCCGCTATTTGAACTTAAGGGAATTGATCTTATCGTCTGAGAGAATTTATTGAAAAAAAGGCTTTGGTGATTGCCCAAATTCAAGAAGCCCATCTAAAAACGGTAATTCCAGCTGCCGAAGGGAAATCAGATTTCTGTCACAACTCAGCTTAATAGTCTGTCGTTGAAACGTTATCCACTGATATTCAGTTCGGTTCCTTGTATTATTACAACAAATATTTACAAGAATGCCATACCAAAAGCCTCAGTAAGGCTCTATGGCCTGTAATTTGAAGGCTAAATCACACTGTAAATTTAAAACAAATAACAGAAGGAATTCACTTCATTAAATTAATACAGTAATACAAAAACTCAAGCCACAAGAGAAGACACCCAAACGTAAATTGATTATTGGTATGCAATATCGAGATATCGAACTAAAAATATCCCTTCGATATCGAGATATCGAAGGGATAGGGCAGACATTATTAATACATTCCGTATAATCAAAGGCATTGATAATATAAGTACATCACAGTTCTTCACATTTAATGACATTAACACGACCCGTTATGACCCACATAAATTGTACCCCTCACTTTCAAAAAGGAAAATAGGCCAACATTCATTTTACAGCAGGGTGTGGAAGCCATGGAATGACCTTCCACCTAAAATATTTCTAACAGATGGCATAAACAGATTCAAAGCAAAACTAGCAGAAACAAATTTTCAAAGTAAATCATTTTAAAATAATTTATAGTATTATTTGTCAGTGTTTGTTGTAGTTGTTATTTTCATTGATTTGTATGTGTGTATTATGTTTTCAGTATTGTCATAATTTCTTTTTATTATTTTTAGTGCGACAAGCTTGAAAGCTTACCGTATTTGGTATTAATAAATAAATGAATAAAAAAATATCGATTTTTTATTTTTCGCGTGTCGTACGTTGTAAGCTTCACGATTTGTACGTTGTAAATATTACGAGTTGTACGTTGTAAGTTTCATGAGCCATGAATAAAAAAATTTCGGTACAGCTAATTTGGATCAATGGAGCAATTTTTATTATTTCTCTGTTTGTTATTTTGCTTTTTAGTTCCAAAACAGTTTAATCACTTTTTAGCTTATTTCAATTATTAACTAAGGATTATGCTATCACTCAAGTCTCATACCTTTTTAGTAGAAGAAGTTTAAACATTGGTGTAAGTTATAGCTGCCCTAAATATCCTCTTCGAAAGTTGTCCCAACTAATGTATATAATGCAGAATGCAGATAATATACAGTGCAGAAATGTACATAAAGATGCTACGAAATTATTATACCTAGCTCTCAACTGGCTCCACCTCCACCTATAGAGGTAACTCTATCTCAAGTTTATGAGGGCTATAGGGCTAAAAGAGTCCGTGAGTTAAATCGACTAGAAAATGCAAAAAAGATCGCACTATATTTAGTCTTTAAGCAAATTTGTTCAAGGAGGCACACTCGTGCCTCTATAAAGAGGCGACACACGACAATGTTAAGCGATCTTCGGTTCCAGTGGTCGCAGACGGATGGGGAGGGATGCATTTCGTAGCCCGAGCTCCAACTAAGAAACCTGCAAAATTTCATCCCCCTCCAACTTTTCCTTCATGGGGAAAATATGGCCGAAAGTTTCGACCTGTCAACCCAAGCCCCCCTTTAACGTTGTCCGATCGGGCTGAAATTCACAAGTTAAGGTCCCCTACGGCCCAGGAGCTTATCCGCGAAATTTCAGCTCGATCCGATAACTCCTTCCCTGTTTTCCAGAAACCACCCATTAGCTATTTAATTAACGGATTTCTCTCCATAAGAGCCCATGTTAATTTGAAATTTTTAAAAGCTATTGAGAAGTTATATTTACACACATGCAAGTTATTAGCTCAGTTGGTAGAGCGTG
Organism: Artemia franciscana; assembly: GCF_032884065.1. Classification (NCBI taxonomy): domain Eukaryota; kingdom Metazoa; phylum Arthropoda; class Branchiopoda; order Anostraca; family Artemiidae; genus Artemia; species Artemia franciscana. The sequence continues at coordinate 11,457,853 of NC_088875.1, read as the reverse complement.
AGACTTTTAATCCTCGGGTCAAGGGTTCAAGTCCCTTACGGGCGGTTTTTTTTCACAACATCAAAAAAATTTTGATAACACTTGGACAGCTTATCATTTGAGAGATAACAGAATATTAGCTTCTTATGAGCAAAAGAAACATTTCGGTCATTCTATCTATTTTTTTTCTATTTTATACAATGATTTAAAAGCGGGGGGGGGGCGGCAGCCACCCAAGTTCCTCTCCTAATTCCTGTACGAGGAGTACAGGAATTATTAAATTACATCCACCATGGATTGTAGAAAAACGTACAGAAATAATATGAAAAAAACTTCGTTTTCTTAAAGAGTTAAAGAGGCTGCGTCCCAAAGTCGAACCTTAAAACGTAAAGGAATTAGAAGAGGCAGTTGGGGGGCTGCCGCCCCCCAAACCCCCAGCTTTTAAAGACTCTTTTGTACAGTTTTTTTTTGGGGGGGGGGGGACTTCATTGTTACTAATTACTAGTTTCGGCGCAATGGTTCTCCTGTCCTCTTGTGTTTAACATTTTTCGAAGTTATTCCATTATTCATTCATTTCAATTTTTTGTTAATTAAAAGAGGGCCTTTCCGAAGCCAAGAGCTGGGGGTTAGCAAAAAAAACAAAAAACCTGTACAAAAGAGTCTTTAAAAGCTGGGGGTTTGGGGGGCGGCAGCCCCCCAACTGCCTCTTCTAATTCCTGTACGTTTTAAGGTTCGACTTTGGGACGCAGCCTCTTTAACTCTTTAAGAAAACGAAGTTTTTTTCATATTATTAAGATCATAGGAAGCATCTTTGACCACGTCTTTTTGACTGAAGAGGCCTGGTTAAAAACATGATTGGTTCTTTTGTATGAAATTTTAAGCCAATAAAAAGAGCGACAAGCTTTATAAGAAAGACAAGGCCTTGTCCCATCGGTCTGGCTACTTAGTATTTTTTGTGTTGCTGCTTATTTTTTTTTTCCATGTATCAAGTCTCAAGAGAAGGGTAAAACATATTTGAGTTTTTTGGACTTGAATATGAATAATAAAAACAAAGAACTAAATTAAGTGGAAATATAAAAGACCTCATGATTTACTATAACCTAAGAATTAAGACCAGAATCTCTCATTCGTGTATTTTTATGACTCTAGTTCTTTATTTTTTTATATTTATTTGTATTCGTCTGACTTTCCTGACTGCTGAGTATGCGGCATTTGCGAAATTACTGTCTTTTGGCAGTAATTGTCTTATGGATTATTTTGATGGACTTCGTGTTAAGGAGCACAGGAAAGGCAATTGGAGACCACGGAATCAAATGGGGAGGAAAAATGCTCCTGGACTTAGATTATGCTGATGATTTAATTATACTAGATGAAAGTGTGAGCAAAATGAATGAATTTTTTGAGGTTTTACGAGTTCATTGTGCTAGAATAGGCTTGAAAATTAATGTGAAGAAGACTAAGTCACTAAGGCTAGGAATAAGTGAAGATGAAAAGGTGACATTGGGTTGCGAAAAGATTGATCAAGTTGGCAGCTTGACTTACCTTGGTAGTATTATTAGTAAAGACGGTGGGAGCAGTGAAGATGTTAAAAGCAGAAGAGCTAAGGCTCAGGGTGTTTTTTTACAGTTAAAAAAAGTTTGGAAGAACAGAAAGATAAGTCTGCAAACCAAGATTAGAATATTGGAAGCTACAGTGATGACAGTGGTCAAATATGGCTCTGAAGCATGGTCGCTCCGAAAAGCAGATGCAAATTTACTAAATGTTTTCCAGAGAAATTGCCTACGGATTGTTCTGGGTACCCGGCTGACTGACCGTATTTCAAACAGTAGGTTCTACGAAAAATGTGGTTCAATCCCGCTTTCTAGGGCTATAATGAAGGAAAGGTTGAGATGGCTAGGCCACGTTCTGCGGATGAAGGATGACAGATTGCCAAAGATGGTCCGTTTTGGCCAACCGTCTAGGGCTACACGGAAAGCAGGTCGTCTTTGTCTGGGCTAGGAGGGTGTCATAAATAAAGATTTAAAGGAAATGGGAACTTTCTGGGAGGGTGTAAAGAGGGAGGCCTTGAATAGATTAGGTTGGAGGAGGAGTGTGCATAGCTGTGTTGGCCTCAGATGGCTTGGTGCTGCAGTGATTTATTAGTAGTAGCAGTAGTAATATCTCTTCACATTGACAGAACACGTACAATTTTTTTGTTGTCTTAGAAAAAATATATATGTCTCTGGCTGATGTCTTTGGTAATAATTATAGCTACAGTCAGTATTTGTTTGTTTGCAGTTATTTCATTTTGTAGATTGAATAGTTTGATAAGGTTGAAAAAACTGGACAAAAGACTTAAAAGTAAATTTAACAATTGTCACATGGCGCACTACGTTCGTGGAGCTGTGTTTCCATGCATAGCCCTTTTCCCCTCGGACTCATACAGTTTCAGCTGTAAGCTTGTATGTGATGAAAGTTCGGTGGCTGTGTTGAAATATTTCAACTGAGCCGTTGGAAAATGTATATGTTAAAAAAGTCTTTCTACCCAATTCCTTGTTTTAGAAGCGGTTTGCGTTTTTACCGATAAAATTATGAAATTTGTTGTTAACAGATCTGGGTTTGTCATTTTTGCGAATGAACAGATATGTTTGACCTTTTTTGTGCCAGAAACTAAAATGCTTACGTGAACCCAAGGTAAAAATTGCATGCGCGACAATTCCATACATATACAATTCATTAAGTTTAATGTCACCCGTCAAAAGCTACAAGCCTGGGGAAATCTTGTTTATCTTCCTAGAAGAAAAATCACGGATGTGTGTTTATTTGTTTGTTTTTTTTCTTTGGATTTTTTCAAGCTTTCTAATCGTTTTTCTGTCAGGAACTGAGATAAGACACTTTTTACTTCGCTAATTTTGCCAACTACGCAATTTAAATTAATTTATCTTATTATTACACTAGCTGTTGGGGTGGCGCTTCGCGCCCCAAACCACCCCCCCAAGCCCCCGCGCGCGCGTAAGTTGTTACGCGCCATATTAGTTACGCGCCATTGTATTTGTGTCCCTGTGTCCCACCTGTCAAAATAGATGGATAAATATATGTTTTTAACTACGTAAAACTTGCGAATATACAACATTCTTCACTGTCCCATTGTCTGTCCATATAAATAGATTGTCAGGTTTACCGACTCTTGAACATGCAACATATAATTGTCCATGGGAAAACAATCCGTATTCAGATCTATACCGCATTTTTCTAACAATTGCCCTTGAGCTTTGTTGATGGTGATTGCTAATCGAACATTCCCTGTGTCCCCGTAGTCATTTATATATACCCCTGTGCCCCCCGGCGTCCCCGTTGTAGTTGTGTCCCTGTGTCCCGGTCGTCATTTGTGTCCCGGTATCCCAGTCTTTAATTTCTCTTTGACTGTCCCGATCGTCATTTATATTCCGTCTGTCCCGGTGTCCCGGTTGTCATTTGAGTGTCCCGTTCGTCATTGATATTCCCTGTGTCCCGGTCGTCATTTGTGTCCCAGTGTCCTGGTCTGTAGTGTCATCTTATAATAACGTCATTTACAAAGCCTTTTATAGTTATAATGACGTTTTTTTAGTTTTTTTCTTTTACTTTTTTTCTTTTTTCAGTTTTTTTTTCTTCTTTATTTTTCAGACGTCATATACAAACCCTCAACACAAAAATACATACAACTTATTTTTATATATATAGAAGATATAATTTGACGTAACAGACATAGTGTAACAGACATAACAGACATACATAGTGTTACAGATAACAGACATACAACTTATTTTTTATATATAGATTAAAAGAGCCAAGTGTCACCAAACGTTAGATGGCACTGAGAGTTTTTTTGACACTAACGCCAGTTTCCACTCTTGGTAATACCCCATACGCTTTTTTTTCACCCTTTCTAGCCCAAGCACTGCTTTTAAAACTAACCTAGACAAGCCTGCGTCTTGATGGCCTCCATCGAAATGCCTAAGAGCATTTTTTTTTAAAATTATGTGGCAGTTTGTTGCTGAAGCTTGATACCAAGTGCGTCAATTTTGAGGAGGGTGGATGTTTATTGGCCCCGCTCCCCTGTTTTTTCTCGCCCTTCCTAGATTTTATTAAATTACCTTTTTTAACATTTTTCTTGACATATCAACAAAACAACAAAATTACGCTCTCCTACATTTAGATAATGCGTCCCCCCCCCCCTGCGAAGCTCCTACTTTAGATACATTTATAGAATTTCTAAACATCTAAATTGCTTGGCTTTTTCGGTTGTTTCATGTCAGTTTGGTCTTATCAAGGCCAATAATTTTGTTTTAAGATAGATAACGGTGGAAACAATACTTTGCTTCCGTCTGATCTATTACTCTACTCGAAAAAAGCTCAAATTTCTGTTTGAATAAGTTTTCCCTATCTTTCTAACCCTATCGGTTAAAGACAGATTTCTAAGGTATGTCCATGTTCATAAGGCAAATAAACAGGATCCGGTAATATGAAAAAAATTGAAATTTTCTTATCCTAGAGAAGGCGGTGAATTATTGAACATCGTGGTGACCCAGACACAGAATTCAATGGTTTGACTTTTATAAAATTTACATAGAACTTACTGGTTTGACCTTATATTTTTAATGCTGGTATTGCAAGTGTTCTGACTAAGATCCAATCAATTTGTTTTTTCGGGTATAGTGATATTTCTTACTTAGCATACGCCGATGACCTCCTTTTAATTAGTCGCTCTAAGAGCGCACTTGAGCGTAATGTCCGCCTGGCTGGATCATTGTTCAAAGATATTGGTCTTTCTTTAAATATTGCCAAGTGTGAATATTTATCTTTTAGTAATAATGATTGTGTTAACTCTTTGAATTGCGGAAGTTTTGTTATATCTAGAGTGAAGACGTTGAAGTGGCTGGGTATAACAGAGAGGAGTCACAGTAGCATAATTATATAAATTTTTAGGTATCATCTATTGACTTTTGACGTTGTTTGCGATTCACTTGCTAGCACCCGGAGGAAGTTTTTAGTTGATACTAGAGATAAGTTAAGAATTGGCTATGCAAAAATTGTTGCAAATTGTGGTCGTTTTAGCAGACGCGGACTGGCTAAGCTGTATTCTTATTTTTGTGACCATGTCGTTTTGTCTTCGTCCGGATTGTATCCTGTTTTTACAAAGATTGATCTTAAGCAAATGAAAGTTAATTATTTTCGTTATTATAAATCTCTTTTGTACCTACCCCGATCGGTTCGAAACAGACGCCTTGTAGACCGTTACAGAACTACCGAAATTTTGTGTTCTCTGGAGAATCTGTAGACCAATATTGGTGCTGATGCGTGTTTCCGTCTTGGTGCGCACCATGGTCTTATCCGCTTTTTTCATTGAGTGATTTTCAGTTGTTGTTTTTGTATTTTCTTTATTTCTTTTTCTTTCATGCTTCACTATCTTAAACTTGTACAGTGAGTTAAAAATAAATTATTATTATAATTATTATCTTAGATATTAGCTAATTGTGTTTGTATTTTCTTGCCTACAACCCTTTTTCACTCCCTCACTCTTTTTCGAATAAATGAACTTCCAAGTGCAAATTAGTATTTAGGGTAATTCTTATCTTGACGAAAGCTGTGTATTTGGAATGAACTTCAGAATTAGGATCTATAAAAGAAAGAAATATTTCTAATAACCAAACAATGTGACAGCAAGTTATCCCAAGAAATACAAATTTATCTGAGGAATGGGCAAAAATTCCTTAACAAATATAAAAGAATAGTGTAGCCAATCCTTATCACATCTTTCAACCAGTACCTTAAAATATACATCTTAACAAATTCACCAAATGTTATATTACAATCATCATCCATGTGGTAACTGCTCTTGCCAAAACCTTGAAGAAGGAAAAAACTAAAAATCATGCTCACTAATAAACATCCGTTTAATAAAATTCATAACAAAGAACAATCCCCAACCTTTGTTATATTTTAATTAGGATCGTCCCGACCTTTGATCACCCTTTGAAGCACTAAAAACCTTGCCCAGACTGAAACAACCACTGTTGCTTCAATTGCTCTGCAACATGTATAAATTTCAATATTAAATTCATAGTATGCTACATTATATTCACTCCCGTCTCTCAATTTTCGACTTTGGATTACGATAGAAGGTAAGCTAGTCTTCACTGGTGTGCAGCCTGATATTCTTTTGATTCTAGGGCGTAGAGTCTCTGCAAGTCTTTGATTCGCTGGGTCTTCTAAGCTCGTCTGTATATGGTTTTCTTGACAGAACCTGTAATTTAGTGCAAAACCGGATTAGATCTGCAGTGAGTGGTGAGCATCTATCTTCTGTGCTTGCAGAGGATAGGAAAAAAGGTATAATTTTCTGTTTCAGTATACTTTTTATGCATAGCTTTTTAATTTTATAATTATATTTTATTTATAACATTTTGAAGACTTTTTTGCAAATACTAGCTGTGTGATTACTTGAATAATTTTTAATTGTTAATGCAACCCATTCGGAGAGGCATATGAGGGAGCAGCTTACCCCCCATCCCCTCCCTAGACCGGTAAGATATTAAGTGTAATTCTACCTTTTAGTTACTGGTAAAATTCCAGAAATCCTCATGGGACGTGTAGGGGAGGCCCTTTTCGAAATACCATACACTAGTGCTAGATGCAGTGCTCGGTCTGGTGCAGTTCTTGAGAGTTGGATAATACGCAGTCTGTGAAAGCCGTTAATCCGCCTTTAAAGGTCCTTCCATGATTGATATTCTTCAACTGTTCCTTCGAGCGAGCATTTATGTAGACGAACAGGTTCTCTTGACATGCCTGAACCTGAATATATGGTGTCTTCTGACTTTGGTTAGAATTAATGTCCGCAGTGTGATAATCATCAGTAGCTAGGAGACTGCCGAAGTAAATAAATCGATCGCCTTCTTCTATTTGTTCACCGTCGATTGCTATTGAGGAAGCTGTAGGTATTGTGGCTTCATTTAATTAACATTTCGTTTTTATTGAATCAATCGGCCTATCAAACAGATTTGTCACCTGACATATTCAACTTGCCTGTTTTGGAGGTCGTGGCTGGTCACAGCTATCTGATCGCTTTCATCAACATATGCCAGCTTGTGAATTAGAGTCCCACCTAATTTTGCCCCAGCTTGGCAAGTATCAGGTAGAGGATGTCATGCAGGAATAGTTTGAACAACTCTGGGGAAAGTTTGCATCCTTGAAGGACACTGGAGGTTGTCGAGAATTCATCAGAAGGACTATAATGTCTTCGAACACGCAACAAACTTTCTCTCCGTATAAGCTCAACAGCCTGTCGCGAACCAATGAATTAGTGATACAGCTCTCTATTGAACTTGATTCACTGTTCCTTCCATCGGTGCATGGTAAAAATTTGATCGATAGTAGATTATCTTAGTCAAATGCCAGTGTGACGTTTCCCCAAAGGAGAGGTGGTGCCTGGGATTTTGTGAAGGAAGATCTAAGTCATGGTTCTAGTATAGTAGCATGTTAGACTGCTAGGCCGATAGTTTTCACATTCTTTCTCCGAACTATTTTTTGCTGATTGAGAAAATTGCTGCTTTACACCACATTAGTTGGACATGTCTAAAGGACCAAGTGGCTGAATTTCACTAGAGCATAGGTCAACGATATCTTGTGAGTCAATATTTATTAGCCCCGCAGTGAAACCTTCTGATACCCGAGTTTTGTTTGCTTCTGGTATTTTAAGGCCACTTTGGCTTTGAATTGCCGCGGTGATGGTAGAGTGACATTGTCTCTGAGTGGGAAGAAGCTTAGGATGCTCACTTTTGTCATTGTACATGTGTTTATGTTCTCCTCAGAACATTGCTTCCATCCGTTGAACCTATGTTATCACGTCATTGATATTATTGCCCTGTCTGTCTATGATTACGGACACTGGAGCATTTTTTCTCGTGGGCAGCAATGTTGCGGCTATCCCGGACAACGCAATTGCCAACGCTATGCAATTTTTTGATCGAATTGATGTCAGAATCAATTTTATCACAAACGTTTTACTAGTACCTCCTGGCGCATCCAAAAAGAAGATTTCTCCAACATTGTTATCTACACAATGCATTATCTTATTATAAATGTCTTTTTGCTCAGACGTTAACTTAAAAATATTATTTTGTACATACGACAAAAGATCACTCGTATTGTAACTTTGTTCACGATCCCATTCTACACATGTTAAAACAGCAGCGTTACGATTAGGTGAAGGCGTTTCCAAATTCTGAAGAGGTTTGTTTGCCATACATACGCACAAATCTTCAATAATAACTAAAGTATAGTTATAAATTTCTGATGTAAAATCAAAGGTCATATCTAACGTCTTTAAACGTTTTCGATGGAGTATATCCTCGGCCATTTTGGATTTATGTTTCTTCTATAACTCTCTAGGAGCTGCGGAATAGCACGAAGTTAGTATGATTCCAAACAATGCACGAATTTGACTTGGAGTTGACGTTTCGCACGCGTCATTGTTGCAGTTATCCCGGTGTTGGTCATTCTCCAATAAATTCAGAGCTTGGCATGCACTACGGTAAGTGTCATGTATAGTACCGTTTACAGTTCTCAAATACTCAAAGGACGTTGGACCGGGTACATTCACCAAAAGTAGGCGGAGAAAGAAGCATTCATGTTGATTGGGGTGTATGGTGTAGAGTCTTCCTATCGCGGTATCTTTGAAGATGGTAGGTTGGCTGTCGACTGACTTACCCTGTTTTCGACGTTCAAATGATTTCTTTTTAGTATTCGACGTGTAGTACGAAGGTACTTCAGTATACAGCTGTTGTTTTTCAAAAGAATCATTTTGACATAACGAAAAGAAAGCAATTAACGATGTATCCGGTGGATTCAGGGCTCTTTGTTGCACGTTGGATTCCAAAAAACAAACACGTTGACCATTTTGTAAATGTACCGCTAAATGAACAACAGGTGGACTTCGTTCATGTATCGGAAATGAAAGAATTCGCCAAACAGCTTCATTACTGCTTATGTATCTTCCAGCCTGATACTGTACGATTTCATCGATATCACTCAGTTCGAACTGCAAGCCAAAAACTGCCATGTCCCTGCCTTTGTTTACTGTTGCTGTTTTACCGCCATTTTCAGTAGATCTTCTTCTATATTGTGGGTAACCATCGTTGCCAGTAATTGCGTTGGGTACTAAAAGTCGAGGATATTGCTTTTTGCACCTTCCTTTGGCCATGCATGGTGATTTTTCATTCAATGCACCGCAAGGCACATGTATCATGTTTTTTTACCACAATATCATATAAGCCCTTAACAATTGGTTTTAAGTTAACAATTAAGTTTTACTATGTAGTTTATCAGTCATTTCAACTTTTGCCGGAAGACACGGGCCGTAATGTCATGTCTATGAACCGCCGATTGTCCTTGAATAAAAGCTGCTGTATCTCCTCCCAAGATTGATTACATGTAAATGTAATAAATAAATCTGAACGACCATAGAGACGAACATACGCAATAGTATCTTCAGCATATTCACGCATATAACGGGGACTGCCAGCATATGACGAAGGTAAAATCGTTAATCTTCCAACGTTAGTGGTATTACCGTCGTTTACAACTGCATCTCGCAAATGAATGTATTGTTCAGAGCGTATTTTGGTCTGATTCAGACGGATAAATAGCAAACGTTCTGATTCAATCTTTGCATACATATCAAAGAGGTATTGGTGAAACAATTGATGGGATTTAAAATATAATTTTCGTCATTGGGACGAATCATTAGTCTATAGGAATAATATTCATCGCACTGCATTTCTTATCCGTCTGTTTGTTAGTGGATGGATCTATCAATTTATTATTAAAGTGATAGCCGTCGGCTCCATCCCAAAAAATTATAGGATATTGTAGGGCTTCGTAGCATCGATGAGTTTCAGCAATTCTTACCAACTGAGCGTTTCGCTTATGAAGAATAATATCTCGAGGTAAAAACTGATCACCGACCATAACGATTGCCACTTTGTCGATAGTTGGAGCATTGTATCTACGCACATGTTCGCCAATAGGCGTTTTGTCACCGGAAATAACAATTTTATGCGTATCAGTAGGCATCACATCGATTGCTGTTTTGAACAGGCGCACTAAATCATTCTTTTCGTGGAAAAGATGTTGCAATTGGGAAACGATAGACCTTTCAACGTCGGGAGAAATTTTGCAACGTGCATTCAATTCAGAATTGCTATCACTGATGAAGTACAGTTGTAAAAATTTATTATTCTCACCTGAGAATGGTAGAAGGGACCCTGCTCTATGATAAATTTGCCCTTTTACTTGGAAAGTAGGCATAAATTGATCTTTATTTTCGATTGCACCAAACGACGTCATTTGGAAACATGAGTTATGTTTTCGGATGTTTGATAAAAAAACTTTAGATTCTGACGTAGTTCCAGTAAGCAAAGTCTTCAATGGCTCTGGTGGTGCAGCCAGTTGAGGAAGTTTAACTTTTCCTGAGGCGCAACACATTCCCATTGTTTCACCATTAAATTTCAAGGCCTTGCAACAGGGACAAATTTTAAACATAGTCCCGATTTGAACAAATCTACTCAAGCTGTAATCATCGACTGGGTTGTACCTGAATGCCAGGCGATAATTTTCAGGTTGCTCTTGTGATTCCTCGGCACGCTTTCTTTTGGCATTATCTCTTTGAGCCTCAAGCATGTTTTCACATTGTTCTTGTGATTCCTTGGCACGCTTTCTTTTGGTAATTTCTCTTTGAGTCGCGAGCCTGTTTGCACGTTGTTCTAGTGATTCTTCGGCAGGATTTTTTTGTAATTTCTCTTTGAGCCGCGAGCCTGTTTTCTCGTTGTTATTGTGATTCCTCGGCACGCTTTCTTTTCTTACTTTCTCTATTAGCCGCAAGCCTTTTGGCATTAAGTCTTTGAGCAGCTTCCTCGGCTGTTTCTTCTGGCATTGTAAGATTTATGCTAAAATTTCTCTTTAAATTAACTCTTTGAGCACCTTCCTCGGCTGTTTCTTCTGCCATTGTAGGATTTATACTAAAATTTCTCTTTGAATCGCCTACTTATATAATTATAATGACGTCATATGCGTACAAACAAACAAACATACAACTTATTTTTATATATATAGATATGTGAAAATTCATGAAATGAATTTTGAATTTTGAAAAAAATTCATGAAATGAATGAATCTAAATGAAAATTCATGGAATTGGCAAATATTTTGGGGCATTATACTTGCTACTTGAGGAATTAAGGGACATATAGTTATTTAAAAAAAAGGTACAAAAAAGATCTTTACAAAGCCCATCAAATGTTAGTTTCAATGAGTTTTTGCTACTTTATTGCGTGTCTGACAAAGCTTTCGGTGGGTTCAAATCTCGGCCCCCTCCTGGATATGACCTTGACCTCTGAAATATAATTTTTCTAGAAGGGGCCCTGTGGCACCTCGTATGCTCAAAAATCCGGGGAAAGATTTGTATGCTCAAGTCCATGCAGGTGACTGGGGCCAATAACAGCAATAAAAAATATTGAAAACAAGTCATTAAACTATTAAGGGACAATCTATGTCCCATACCATCCTACGACTCTTCAGCCAAAGTCAAAGAAAATTGGATACAGAATTGAAAGGAATTCTCTCTCCAATCTGCTCCTCCAGTCTGTCTTAGAATAAATAGAAGCTTCATGGTAGAAGTTTCATAGTCTGCACTAGTAATGGTAAACACTGTCAGAATTTCAGGAGAGGGGGGGGCAAAGTATTTTTTCCCTGCCAAGGCTATCACAAAAGAGCATTCGTTTCTTCTTGTTTATGCAGGTCAGCTGACACGCTGTGGTGCTGGTTTAGTAAATAAATGGGTATGATATTTTCTTTTTCTTCTAGTTTAGTCAATATATGTGTATAATAATGTCTTCTTCTTTTAGTTTTCTTAATAAATGGGGGAAAATTGCTTTTCTTATTTTTCGCATGTCGGACAATAAATGGATCTATAATTTCTTTTCTTCTATTTTTAATCAATATAATTTGTGTAAAAATTACTTTTTCTTTGAGTTCGGTCAATAAATGGCCATGCTCATTTTTTTCCTAGTTTGGCCAATGAATGTGTATAATAATTTATTCTTCTTCAATTTTGGTTAATAAATGGAAAAATTCTTCTTTTTCTACTTGTCTGTTCAATAAATGGGCACAGTAATTCTTTTTCTTCTAGTTGGATCAACGAATGGGCATAATGATTAATTTTTTTCCAAAGATGGAATTTTTTGAATTAAAAATCAAGTGCCCATTTAATGTGTAAAGGATTCATATTTAGGCACTGGTGAAATATTAGTTCTGCTGAAATACTCATTTTTATCTAATGTTTAGGTATGTGTCTAAAATATCCATAAAATAAAATATTTATAATTTAAATAAGCAATTTTATATACCCATTATTATGTTAACAGGAAACTAATATTAATTAGATAAATAATAAAATCAAGAAGACGCATTTTTACTCTAAATACTTGTTTCACTTGTCCCTATAAAAACTTGAGAGTCTTTCACAAAAAAAAAAACAGAGAATTTCCCTGGATAAAATCGCTTGACTTGAAAATTGTTTGTACTTTTACTGGATTAAAATTTGACAGAGGCTGACTAGCTCGTCGGAAAATAACTTTTCTCTCTTTTAACTGACTCTAAACATCTATAGAAGCAATCTTCTATAGCAAACATCTATAGAAACAATCTATTAATGGACGAACCATAATCATCCCAAAACAATTATTATTTATTTTGAAAACAAGTTGGATCGAAATAAAAAAGTATACCATTGAAACTGCCATGGCCGAAAGCCCTATTCAGGAAATTATGGCCTCTGGCTTTAACAACAAGGAAAATCACTTTTTTATTGCATGGGTAGCAGTGATGTGTCCTCTTTTTTCTGTTTGTTTCCTCTGCTGCTGCGGGGCACTGGAATATCATAAAGAGCTTTTGGAGGGCTCATTTTAAAGGAATATTGCTCTATCTAGCACTTGTAATTAACAAAACATAAAATCTGAAATGAAATCAGTTTTTGACAAAGGACTGCATTTTTGTATACGAGATGATGAATGATGTCATAATCGTAGGTTATAACCGTAAATGACGTCAAAAGTAATAACCGTATGATGACGTTAGTTCTAATGACTTCAGCATCATCAGTATGTAATTTTGTCAAACAATTAGTATATGAAAGGGTCTCAGGTTACGTCGCTTTAATTGTTTAAGTAGGTAATTTATGATGGTATCATTTGGGTTGCAGTGGTAGCTTTCAACCTAGCAAGAGACGATCACTTCCAATACTAAGAAACACAATAGCCCACAACTCCTGAAAATAATTTAAGATCAAAATAAGAAATACACTATTAAAGCCGCCTTGTCCGAAACCCCTATATAGGAAACTTACCGTCCCTTGGCTTCGATAATGAGGAAGGACGACTTACTCACCCACAGTCACCGTGGGACGGGCTGCAAGTTACATACTTTGACTGTTGTTTACATATATTAATGGCTGTTGGGAAGTGTACAGACGTTTTCAGGAGGATTTTTTTTTTGATTTGAGGGTGGGGGAGAAGTTGATGGGGGTTTACGTGGGAGGATCTTTCCATGGAGGATTTTGTCATGGGGGAAAAGAATTTCTATGAAGCCGGCGCAGGACTTTCTAACATTATTTAAATAAACAATGAACAAATAAATATGAAAAGTTTTTTCAGCTGAAAGTACGGAGCAGCATTAAAACTTAAAATGAATAGAAATTATTATGCATATGAGGGGTTCGCCCCCTCGTATTCCCTCGCTCTTTACGCTAAAGTGTGTTTAGTAATTTCAATTATTTTCAGTTCAGTTCAGTTGAGTAACATCAAAATAAATGGACAAATATAACTATCTACCCCTACAAGGCTCCATGGCCCGTTACATAGGGGTTAAAAAAAGAAAAAAAAAGAGTCTCTTCTTAAAAAAAAAAACAAGAAATCCAATTAAATAATTTTCAGTTATTTTTACTTACCACTTCGTCCTCGAAATTCAAATCCAAGTCCACACCATCTCCCACCATCACTAAATCACAACAGTTAAAATTAAATAAATAAACGTGCTCAAGCTTAGCATCTAGGGATGTCGCCCTACCCTCATTTTTCATCATATTATTAAACATGTAACAATATTAATTCAAACCAATTCAAAAATAAATTTTTCTCAAATTTATTCCCCATTATATTTATCAACCAAAAATATTTTTAGTTGGATTTTAAAGGCATCAAACGAACGAATGCTACGGGCTATATCAGGAAGACTGTTCCATACTTTACTACATCCCATTCGGGGACTAAAATCTGATCTGACAGTCTTAGTTTGAGGTAATAGTACGTCGTCTTTATTGTGTAGATTATGAGAGCTCCTTGAATTAACTAAATCGGGAAAGAAAGAATTGAAACGGCGAGGCAGTTCACCATGAAGATACTTGAAAATCATTGAAGAGCAAGAGCCGACATAGAGTGCATAAGTATTCAAAAGCGCTTTCCGATGTCCTTTATTAAATTCGTTAAGTAACTGGCGAGCCTTTTGATGATTTTTCTACAGCGTTTGTGATTCAGGGGTCATTTTTAAGAAATCGGGACAAAATTCAAGATTTAGTGTAAAGAGCGAGGTATTGACAGGGGGTGAACTCCCTCATATACATGATAAAAACATACGAATATAGAAGTTCGTTACGTAAGCTAATTCGTAAGTTACGTATATTTTTCACTAATGAAAAGCTTCGTAAAAAATTAAAGTTCTGGTTGCCTTTCTAAGCAGTTAAAAAATCGGAGTGCAACTAGGCCTCCTCCCCCTCTCTTTTTTCTCAAAGTCCTCCGATTAAAACTATGAGAAAGTCATTTAGCCAAAATGAATTAATATGCAAATTTCGTTTGAATTATTTATGTGCGGAGAGGCAGTATCAAAACATGCATTAATTCAAAAACGTTCAGAAATTAAATTAAAAAAAAACAAGTTTTTTTAACCGAAAGTACGGAGCGACGTTAAAACTTAAAACGAACAGAAATAACTCCGTATATGAAATGGGTTTTCCCCTCCGCAATCCCGTATATGAAAGGGGCTTTCGTTAAAGTTTTTTACTGTTTCAAACGTAGAGTTAAGAGAAAGAGTCAAACTTTAGCGTAAAAAGCGGGGCGTTGAGCAGGAAATCCTCTTTCGTATACAAAGCAATTTCTGTTCGTTTTAAGTATTAATGTTGCTTCTTACTTTCAGTTAAAAAAACTAGTTTTTTTCATTTAACTCTTAAAGAAGGCCTAAAAAGAACAGCGGAAGTGAAATCTGTTATTAAAATTGATTCAGCTCAACCATATACATCATAATAAGTTTGGAAAAATCATAAAATCAATTTTCAAACAGTTCGTGGTAACGAACTGTAGTAAGGAGCGACCCGGCTCAATAGTAAACGAAACTCTAAAAAGCGGAATTTTGATGCTAAAAGATACGTCAAAAAAATCGAATTTTTCACGCTGATACTAAATATACAAGTTTCAATTAATTTAGTCTTTGTCATCAAAAGTTACGAGCCTGAGAAAATTTGCCTTATTTTGGAAAATAGGGGGAAACATCCCCTAAAAGTCATAGAATGTTAACGAAAATTACACCATGGCATTCGGCGTATCAGAGAACCCTATAGCAAAATTTTCAAGCTCCTATCTACAAAAATGTGGAATTTCGTATTTTTTGCCAGAAGACAAATCACAGGTGCGTGTTTATTTGTTTGTTTTTTTTCCCCAGGGGTCATCGTATCGACCAAGTGGTCCTAGAATGTCGCAAGAGGGCTCGTTCTAACGGAATGAAGTTCTAGTGTCCTTTTTAAGTGACCAAAAAATTGGAGGGCAGCAAGGCCCCCTCCCACGCTCATTTTTTCCTCAAAGTCTACAGATCAAAATTTTGAGATAGCCATTTTGTTCCGCATACTCAAAAACCATAATAACTATGTCTTTGGGAATGACTTACTCCCCCACAGTCCCTGAGGGAGGGGCTGCAAGTTACAAACTTCGACCAGTGTTTACATATAATAATGATTATTGGGAAGTGTACAGTCGTTTTCAGGTTTTTTTTTTGTTTTGGGGGTGGTGTTGAGGGGAGGGGGCTATGTGGGTGGATCTTTCCTTGGAGAATTATGTCATGGGGGAACAGAAATTCAATGAAAAGGGCGCAGGATTTTCTAAAATTACTATAAAAAAAAACAATGAAAAAATAAACATGGAAAGGTTTTTTCAATTGAAAATAAAGAGTAGCATTGAAACTCAAAACGAACAGAGATTATTACGCATATGAGGGGCTCTAAAAATACTTTAGCATAAAGAGCGAGGTATTTAGGAGGAGATAAAAACCTCGCTCTTTATGGTATAGTATTTTTAGTAATTTCAACTATTTATTCTACGGCCTTTCTGATTCAGGGGTCATTCTTAATGAATTGGGACAAAACTTACGATTTAGTGTAAAGAACGAGGTATTAACGAGGGTACAAACCCCCTCATATACATAATAAAAATTAAAGAATATAAAAGTTTGTTACGTAAGTTAATTCTTAAGTTACGTATATTTTTTACTAATAAAAAAATCCGTTAAAAATTAAAATTTACAGTTGCCTTTTTATGTAACCGAAAAATTGCATGGCAAAGAGGCCTTCTTCCCCATCCCTTATTTCTCAAAATCTTCTGATCAAAACTAAGAGAAAGCCATTTAGCCAAAAAAGGAATTAAATTGCAAATTTCATTTTAATACTTTATGTGTGGAGAGCCAAAATCAAACATGCATTAATTAAAAACGTTCAGAAATTACATAAAAAAACAAGTTTTTTTAACTGAAAGTAAGGAGCGACATTAAAACTTAAAACGAACAGAAATTACTCCGTATATGAAATGGGTTGTCCCCTCCGCAATCCCTCGCTCTTTACGCTAAAGTTTGACTCTTTGCCACAATTCTGCTTTTTAAAACAATTAAAAGCTTTAGCGTAAAGAGCGAGGGACTGCGGAGGGGACACCCCATTTCATATACGGAGTAATTTCTGTTCGTTTTAAGTTTTAATGTCGCTCCTTACTTTTAGTTAAAAAAACTTTTTTTTTATGTAATTAGTTAAAAAATTCTACTAGCTGTCAGGCAGTTTTTCACAATAGTGGGTGCGAAATTAAAAGAAAAGCAGCAAAGGCAAATGTAAACTAAAAATATATAGCCCCAAACAGCTGATTAAGGTGTAGCCTTCATTTGAAGATTTATTTGTCTACCGGAATCTACAGATTGCTAATGGCTTCATAATTCGGAAAGGTCAAGAGAAAAATTTTAAGAAATTGTGGTTTTCTTTTATGAATAGGTCATGAAATAGGTCCAGGGGGCGAATTTTTTCTTCTTTTTTTTTACAGCGGAAGTTACATATTTTTGATGAGTTTTTCTTGTCTTGATTTCGTCAGCATTGATTCAATTTATAGGTAAACAGGTTGAAACACGATTTAAGCATGGCAAAATGCTTGGGAAATCTACAATTTGGGCCATGTACTTGAACATAAGGGGTAGAAGGTTAAAATACCGTGAAAACACCTTCAAAATTTATTAACTACAATCTCTTTACATATTCTGAATTATAATAGTTTTCTTAATAAGGTTCCTTCTCAATTGCCCCAACTCTAGGCCTACACCAATTTTGTTATTTTAAATGTGGAAGTAAAGAGCAACATAGCATTTGAGTGACATTTACTTATCTGAAATATGTCATTTTCCCTCATATTTTCTATCACCTATACTTTGAATATACAAATTTAATATCTTGTGACAGCTTTCTGGATGCATCTGTGTTTAGAGAGTTTTGGGACTTAGGTTCGGTCCCAGCTGTCGCAAGGAAGGATGGATAGTTGTTTGTTGGTTGCACATTTTTTTCAAAGTATGTAAGTAATAAAATAAATGAATTCTTGCTACACGTGGGAATGAACCTGCAAACCTTGACTTAATAGATGCAGCTTTGTCTATTACGGTATGGCATTTTAGGAATAGCTCTTCCATTTCATATTGTGTTTTATCTGTTTTATTCCATAATTTCATTTTCGTATTTATATTTTCTATCATTCGTTCTTTGAATATACAAATACAATACAATGTGATAGCATTGTGGATGCATTGGTGTCTAGAGAATTTTGGGATTTAGGTTGTATTAGTTTTTGGATTATTTTCTATCATCTATACTTTGAATATACAAATTTGATACCTTGTGACAGCTTTCTGGATGCATCCGTGTCTAGAGAGTTTCGGAACTTAGGTTCGATCCCAGCTGTCGCAAGGGTTTATTGCAAGTTATTCAGTTGGATAGAAGGTTGGAGAATTTCATTTTCGTATTTATATTTTCTATCATTCATACTTTGAATATACAAATACAATACAATGTGATAGCTTTGTGGATGCATTGGTGTCTAGAGAATTTCGGGATTTAGGTTGCGAACTAACTTTCATTGAGTGAACGCTGAAAAAGTCGTAATTGACATTGGACAGTTAATAAACCTGAGTGGGAAATTTTTCTTTATGACATTGATACTGCATAATCAATGAGTCAACTGGTTTGATTGCTTTGTCCTAACTCAACGGGTGGTATTATGTGTTGAAGATTTCTGTGAGTATACTTGTAAATTTAAAGGGCATGAAATAGTGTAAAAAAAATATCTTGAAAGGAGGTTCCTGACGAGAGATTTTTATGTTCGAGTTTTTTCAAATGTTGGGTATTAGGCGAGCCCATTTAACGGCATATGCAAACCGCACGCTGTGAGCTAGACACTACATGAGAATTGACAAATGCGCAAATCTCAAATAAGTTCCTGAATAAAAAAGAAAACTTTATTTGTGTTCATCTCGCTATTGAAGTTCCTATTAAATTCCATAGAACTGTCTTTTCCTGAGAAAAAATAAGTTAATGTGGATCTGCAGTGAAATCGGAAATTGACATCATTTGTGATGGATTTTTTAAAGATGGTAGAGAGAGAGGAATTTTTAATACAAGTAGGTTAACTAGGAATCCATTTCTTGACCATCCTCCTCCCATCAGTCCTCGAATTTGATTTCATTAAAATCAAAATAAACTGTAACATCAGATAGAGCTCGGGGTTGAGGGAGAGGGAGTGACGATTTGTCCTAAAGTGCTGCTCTTGTTACGAATACAACAAGCGAAATTCAAGTGACCTTTCTACTAGAAGACTGACTTACTCACGAATCGTGAACGAATTTTCGAATGAAAAGGAACCATGCTTTCCTTTTTTTCCTGCTTTTTTCTCAGAGAGCAATTGGAATTAGTAAGAATATGCAGTGGAATCAGCAATTAATACCATCTACGATGGATTTTTAATTTTTTTTAGGAAGAAAGAAGCTTTTAATATAGGGTGTGTGAAGCATGAATTCACTCTTTGATCATCCTCCTCCCATATATTCTCTAAATTAATTCCTCTAAGATTAAAACAAACGGTAATGCTAGTTAGAGTTAAGGGGGGGGGGTAAATTGTCGCTATACCACTACGGACAATTTCCTATAAGAAAAGACTTACGTTTTGGATCTCTCTTCCCCCATCACGGATCATACTTTGTGGAAAAAATTATGTAGTTTAAAACAGTCAAAAGGTCTAGTAAATATGCCTCCAGGGAAGCAATTTGAATTCTCTCCCCTCCCCTCCCCACCGCCCCAAGAGCAAGAATGATAAATTATTCAATTTTCCCTTTTTTATATTGTAGGATTTATAATTAGGAAGAAGAGGGGCGGGTGTTCATTCTAGGCGTATTTGAAAAGGCTACGGGTATTAAGATGAAACTTTAAGTAAATGTTAAAGGGGATGACGAACACAATCTAGACACACTATTTGCTTGATGGTTGTGCAAAAGGGAATATCAGCAGTGTCTAAAGAACGGCTGAGGGTGTTACTTGAAACTTTTAACGTATATTGAAGAAATGTTGAAGAGAACTTGGAGACCATTTCTTCTCCTCCTTGCCCTTTTTAGGTGCCCCCTTTGATCAACAGTGATACGAATTTTGGAATCGTTTTTTGTTCAAGGGATTAATAAGACTGGAGGGCCATTATCGCCATGCCACCCCTTTCTTCCCTCAATGACATCCGATCAAAATTTTGGCATTCAGCATAGTTGAAAGGTCCAAAACTATGCCTTTGGGATGACAACCTCACAATCGACTGGCTTGAAAAATAAGAAAAGTTGCTTTAACTACAATATTATGCATAGCAGCATTTTTGTTCGTTCTTTCTCCTCAGCTAGCAGGGCACTGGATCATTATAGAAAGCTGTTTAATGTCTCATTTGAAAGGAAGTTGCTACATCTAGTGTCTTTTGTAACAAAACAGTTCTTTTTCCTCAGCTAGCAGGGCACTGGATCATTATAGAGAGCTGTTTAATGTCTCATTTGAAAGGAAGTTGCTACTTCTAGTGTCTTTTGTAACAAAACAGTTTTTAAAGTAGAATGAATTTTTACAAAAACCTGCATTTTCATGTACAAGGTTGATGATTCAAGTCATATTCGTAGGTTGTAACCATAAATGACGTAATAAGTGAATCCAATATTTATACTCGCTTATCTCTCGACAAGATAATATCTGAAATGCATAATTGATCGAAATAGTTCATTATGAATGGGGACTATGTAATTTTCATCGGATATAGCTGAAACCTAGTAAAGAACAATTATAATAAAATTACACAAAGGATCGATATAGTTCATTATAAGTGGGGATTATGTAAGTTTCTTTGAATATTGCTAAAACCAAGTAAGGAAAAATTTATATAAGGGATCAGTATAGTTAATTATAAACGGGATTAATTAGGTTTCATCGGTATGTTGGCTGCAGAAATAGTTCTATAGTAAAGAACGACCTCTAGTCCATGTTAACTGATATACTATATTGACAAGATAACTTGAAACAAACGTCTTTTGAAAGTTTCCTCTCTAAGTTATGTTATATAAAGGAATAGTCTAGTTAATCATAAATGGGATTATGTAAGTTTCATGGGTATCATGGCTGTAGAGATGGCCAAAACCAAGTAAAGAACAAGCCGTGGCATATATTGGACTTAGTTAGCTGCCTGATTCTCCGAAGACATTAAAACACGATCATTAGAGTAACAAACCATTGCATATATTAGACTTAGTTAGCTGCCTGATTCTTTGTGGTTTGTCTCTTACTATTCCAAAGAAGAGAAAACGTTAGACTTTTTTTCTGTTTGTAATCAGGGTTTTATATTAAAGTTATTGTAAAGGACGACCTCTAGCCCACAGTAATTAAGATATTAAATTAAATCATTATATGCATGATGATGTAACAAACTTATCTATTGATGACATTTCAATAGATCCATGTCATTAAAATTGACATGTCATTCCGGTTGCAGCAGTAGCTAGCAACATAGTAAGAGATGATCACGTCCCATAGTAAGAAATAAAAAGCCCATAATTCCTAAAAAATAGAGTCAGATCGAAACACACAGCACCCTATTACAATCGCCTGGTTTGAAATCCCTATATAGGAAACTTGCAGCTATAAGCCGTTAACAATCAAAAATTCGAAAACGTGTTTTGAAATAAAGATCAAGTGAGGGGAAGTTACTATTGAAGCTGATATAATATTTCTTTGTATAAGATCAAGTTTAATTTTTTTTTTTTTTACAATAAGATACACTAAAAAATAACCTGCACGGGCCGCATCTGAATATATTATAACGTTAAACATGATAGTTCTTCTTAAAGCAACAGTTACTACAGTATAGTGGCTATGGGACTCAAACTGGAGAAAGAAGGATCGAATTTCAAGTCCCTCTGTAGTAACAAATTTTGATGAGGTGTGGCTAAGGTCGGAAAAAACTGTAACCTATTTATGTGGTAAACAATAAAATGTCCGCCTCTGGTTGACATGTGATCTGTAAGAAAGGGGCACAATTAGTTTCTGTGCGGAGGTTTGGAATATTCCTGCTACATCTTTGTTAAACAATTTCTTTTTGTATCCTTCATGTAGATACTTGTTAATAGTTACATTTGAAGAACTCATAGATAATCCATAAAACCTGAAAAAAGAGATTCAGATAAAATAAGAAAGTAGGCATTTTGGTTGTTTCAAGACTCAGATACTTAAAGCACAAAGGAATCAAAATAAGAACAACTTTCGCCCATCCCCGGAAATATTTGTTTTCTATTCATACCACATTAATACACATTTTATTTCTATCCATATCCAATAAATCAGACACCAAACATGACTTCTTTTCCCACTAAATCCTAGCGATGCAATACAAGTTGTTTACATAATTATTCTGTCAGTTTTTGCTAAGAACATTAAAGATATGATCATTTTTACAAAGCTCAATGATATTTATTTACTCCACATCGTTGTTCAACTCTCTCTTTATTAAACTCTTATTCAAGTCTTTGGTGATTAAGGCTGTATTCAGGGGGAGGCTTTGGGGGTTTGAACCCTTCCCCTCCCCAAATGTTTGTCCGACTCAGAAAAACTTAATAAAAAACGCTTAAAAACGAAATTTCGTGCTTTTTAGAGTTTTTTTTGTACCTCCTTCCCCAAACCAAAAATTTGGATATTGCCCTGATTGTTATGATGGCTGTTTCATTTTTTGAAACCCTTCTCTAAGTAATTGTATAAAATAAGTCTTTTGCTTTATTTTCATTGTAATTTAATTTTACTTCAGATAATAAAATTCGTGATTGTAAAGAGAGAAAAAACTTCAATAGTTAAGAAGTTGTAATTTTGTAACACCCCCACAAAGTATGAATGATTTACTGACAAAAAAAAGAAGAAAAATTGGTATTGCAGTTTTTATGCAAAGAAGCTAAGGCTTCTCTCATATGACTCAAGTTTCGTGGACTGAAATTCATTCTGGAAATTCAGCCTCAATTTAATTGATGCACAAATGTGGTTTAGGAGGGAATGCATAGTGCTTGTGCATCCCTGACTATTTCTAATTTGTTCAGTGTGTACAACCATTTGTTGTGTTATCCATATTGTAACCATATTGTTAACCATATTATTATATATATATAATTAACCATATAAATTAACCACATTGGTAACCATATAATTAACCATATAAATTGGCCATATTGGTAACCATATTGTTGTGTTATTTGTTCTTTTTATGCGTGGTAGCGGTCTATATAAGTTTAATAAGGAAGTCATGTTTGAATACGAGGTGTTCTAGTAGAAACTGACCAGTCAATCACTTTCAAATTATCATATTTACTATCTCAGGTGTCATAGAACATTGGATTTTTCAATGGTACAACATCCTAAAACACTTCAAGTATCCTTCCGTGTGAACTAGTGGCTAGAATAGCTGGGATCCTTCCAGCAGGCCCTGCTTTGATTCCTAAACTGATAACTGTGTGGCAATGATAACAGTGAATGTCATTACTTTTGCCATGAATGTTAGTAGGAGTTTGTATGGGGACCGGGCTCAAATCTGTCGAAACACTAACAAATTTGACATATGAAAATATTCTATACTAAGCAGAAAACTATAAAAAATTTGTAGGAGTCAATTCTGGTAGGGAGTTTATTACGCCCTTACCTTCTGTCTTCTAAGCCAAGGGCAGTGGACATTAATTTTTATTCACCCGCTTTATATTGCCATCGATGGTAGCTATGATCCGTCTTTGAGCGGAGAGGACAAGGATTGCTCCCTAACTAATTCTGTGAAGTAGAAAAAATATTAATTTTCGCAAAAAAAAAAAAAAAAAAACTTGATTACGAATGAAAATTTGCTATTGAAAGGTTTAGAGACTTATGGGGTAACCTTGGCTATAAGCACAAAAATATGTTGCACCGTACCCTTGCTTACCGTATTATTGATCAAATATTGCAAATTTTATAGGTTATCCTGGTCGAACGTCTACAGTTCTTAGCAGTACGCGCGCTTTACGTTCTCTACTCTGGGAAGAACTAGAAGAAACTGCAAATACTATTTGCTCCTGTTTTGACCAGGTTAGTGCTAAAATACACATACATCTAACTAATCTTCAAGAACAGACGCGGCTCTTTGGCCCTGGCAAACATTCCGTCGAATATTGTGCTCACGCTTAGCTCGTGGTGTTTTCGCTTTGCTGAGTCAAATAAGACTTTGGCTTTCAGCTCTTGTACATTCTGACGCCCTCTACCCCCGTGTCTACTATGATATGCCTTACAAACCCTGATTCGTAGACTTCAGTTGCCTTCCTTAGCTGACTATGGTTGACAACTCTGGGATTAGGCTGTCGTAAATATATTGTCCTTTCATTTGGCTCGTTTTTGGCATTTTCCCCTCTTTTCACATTAGTGTTCATGCTATTGGCTCTTGGCTCTTTGGCTCTTTGGCTATTGGCTATTGGCTATTGGCTCTTGCATGGTTGTTGTCCTGATGCTGCATTTTGTGTCCCAGTAAAGTCACCTTGCTTTTATTTAGTTTTAGCAGATATTTAAGAATGAGAAAAATAAAATAAAAACACAAATGCAAGCTTAAAAGACACGATTATTCTATGGAACGACACACGGAAAAGTATTTCCAAAGTTTAGCTGCTTCTGTTGTTTCTCATTTCTTTTTTGGATATAATCCAGAGGGCTAGTAACTCCATACCTGGAGGGGGGTAAAGAGAGGGGCAGCTCCATAATGGACAGTGAATAATATTGATATGCTAGTGAATGACCCGCATTACCTCCTTCGTTTTTATTATACTTTCATTCCCTTCACCCGCTAAAATCAGCAGGTTAGGTCTTCAGTCCTTGCAAATGTGCCCTAGTACGCTTGTAACCTTGGCCTCATGTTTCTATTCTTTTAAATTAAGTGAATATTTTAATATTTAAAAATTTAAGGTTTATTTTTGTAAGGGCTTCACGTTTTCCGAGTTTATCGCTTCCCGCGCGCGTAAGTCGTTACGCACCATATTAGTTACGCGCCATTGTAGTTGTGTCCCTGTGTTCCACCTGTGAATATAGATATATATATATATATATATATATATATATATATATATATATATATATATATATATATATATATATATATATATATATATATATTTAACTACGTAAAACTTGCGAATATACAATATTCTTGGCTGTCCCATTGTCTGTGCATATAAATAGATTGTCAGGTTTACCGACTCTTGAACATACAACATATAATTGTCCATGGGAAAAACAATCTGTATTCAGATCTGTACCTCATTATTCTAATGATTGCCCTTGAGCTTTGTTGATGGTGATTGCTAATCGAACATTCCCTGTGTCCCCGTCGTCATTTATATATCCCCCTGTGCCCCCGGCGTCCCCGTTGATGTTGTTTCCCTGTGTCCCGGTCGTCATTTGTGTCCCGGTGTCCCAGTCTGTAATTTCTCTTTGAGTGTCGCGGTCGTCATTTATATTCCCTGTGTCCCGATCGTCATTTTTGTCCCGGTCGTCATTTGTGTTCCGGTGTCCCGGTCTCTAATTTCTCTTTGAGTGTCCTGGTCGTCATTTATATTCCCTGTGTCCCGGTCGTCATTTGTGTCCCGGTGCTTTGTTGATGGTGATTGATAATCGAACATTCCTTGTGTCCCGGTCGCTTTCTCTTTGAGTGTCCCGGTCGTCATTTATATTCCTTATGTCCCGGTGTCCCGGTCGTCATTTGTGTCCCGATGTCCCGGTCGTCATTTGTGTCCCGATGTCCCGGTCTGTAATTTCGTCAGTCGACAAACATGACGTCAGTCGACACATAAACATGACGTCAGTAGACAGACACATAGACAAATAACTTATTTTTATATATATAGATAATGTTTATATATATATATTATAATCTTTTTATTATAATGTTTTTTAGTTATCACTTTTAATGAAACTGCAATGTATAGCTAACTGGTCGTGTGAAATGATACTGTGACTGATATTATTGATATCTATATATATAAAAATAAGTTGTCTGTGTGTCGAGTGACGTCGCTGTCCGCAAATGACGTCTGAATTATTTCATCACATACCAATTCAAAAACGAATGTATTCAAGCCGAAGTAGCTCAGTTATATAACTACCTGTGTTTGCGCAGTGGGTTTGACCTTAGCGTGGTAATACGGGACCCAGAGATCGAACCATACTGCAGGAAGACACTACAGGGCCGACGCAGGGACCTTAGTAGTCAAGAAGCGTCGTTAATCCGATACAAATACAAATACAGTTGCTCAGTTGGTAAATCGTTATGTTCCAGGTTCTAGGTCCGAGAGGTTCCAGGTTCGAACCTTGGCTTTAACATTAATACAAAAGAAGAAAAAAAACTAAAAAAGACAAAAACTAAAAAAAAAATAAAAGAAAATACTAAAAAAGCTAAAAAACTAAAAAAAACTAAAAAAGGGTAAAAAACTAAAAACTAAAAAAGTAATAAAAAACTAAAAAAACTAAAAACTGAAAAAGAAAAAAAAATAAAAAAGGAAAAAAACTGACAAATAAAGGAGAAAAAGAAAACTAAAAAAATAAAAAAGGTAAATGTATTCAAACCGAAATAGGTGAGTTGGTAAAGCGTTATGTTCCAGGTCCGAGAGGTTCCAGGTTCGAACCTTGGCTTTAGCATTAATACAAAAGAAGAAGAAAAAACTAAAAAACAGGTAAAAACTACTAAAAAAACTAAAAAAGCTAAAAAACTAAAAAAAACTAAAAAGAAGGTGAAAAACTAAAAACTAAAAAAGAAAAAAACTAAAAAAAAACTAAAAAAGGGTAAAAACAGAAAAAAACTAAAAAGAAAAAAAAAACTAAAAAAAGGAAAAAAACTGAAAAATAAAGGAGAAAAAGAAAACTAAAAAAAAATTAAAATAAAAAAAACTAAAAAAGGTAAAAACTACAAAAAACTAAAAAAAAATGAATAAAACTAAAAAGCTAAAAAATAGGTAAAAACCAAAAAAAAACTAAAAAGAAAAAAGGAAAAAAACAAAAAATTTAGTTCATCATATACCAATTCAAAAACAAATGTATATACAGACCGGGACACAGGGAATATAAATGACGACCGGGACGTGTGTGTCGACTGACGTCATGTTTGTGTGTCGACTGACGTTATGTTGACTATAAATGACGACTGGGACACAGGGACACAACTACAACGGGGACGCCGGGGGGCACAGGGGGATATATAAATGACGATAGGGACACAGGGAATGTTTGATTAGCAATCACCATCAACAAAGCTCAAGGGCAATCATTAGAATACTGAGGTATAGATCTGAATACGGATTGTTTTTCCCATGGACAATTATATGTTGCATGTTCAAGAGTCGGTAAACCTGACAATCTATTTATATGTACAGACAATGGGAAAGCGAAGAATGTTGTATATTCGCAAGATATATATATATATATATATATATATATATATATATATATATATATTCACAGGTGGGACACAGGAACATAACTACAATGGCGCGTAACTAACATGGCGCGTAACGACTTACGCGTGCGGAGGGGCTTGGGGGAGCGCGAAGCGCCCCCACCAAGTATATTTATAAAAAAAATTGTCTGTAGGTATGTCGAGTGACATCGTGTCATCATGTCGTCATGAAGTTAGTTGTCGTCATGTTTGTTATGACGATAACGTCATTAAAGGTATTTAAGAAAATCGTTCAAAGACAAATTTTTAATTGTAAGAAGATCGTGGAGGGAAAAATGTTTAATTGTAAAATGACTGAAGAACCTACAATGGCAACAGCCGAGGAAGCTGCTCAAAAGACAAATCTTTAATTGTAACACAAATGACGACCGGGACACAGGGAATATAAATGACGACCGGGACACAGGGACACAACTACAACGGGGACGCCGGTGGGCACAGGGGGATATATAAATGACGACGGGGACACAGGGATTGTTCGATTAGCAATCACCATCAACAAAGCTCAAGACCAATCATTAGAATAATGAGGTATAGATCTGAATATTGATTGTTTTTCCCATGGACAATTATGTGTTGCATGTTCAAGAGTCGGTAAACCGGACAATCTATTTATATGCACAGACAATGGGACAGCCAAGAATGTTGTATATTCGCAAGTTTTACATTGTTAAAAACATATATATATATATATATATATATATATATATATATATATATATATATATATATATATATATATATATATATATATATATTCACAGGTGGGACACAAGGACACAACTACAATGGCGCGTAACGACTTACGTGCGCGGGGGGGGCTTGGAGGGTGCGAAGCGCCCCCACCAACTAGGTGTTGGGGTGGCGCGAAGTTCCACCCCAACAGCTTGTTATTGATAATACTGCTGATGTCACTGACACTGTGAATGACCTATACGAACTTAATCATCATATTAATAAATTAAGTCAACGAGGCTAAAAGTTTCTTGTATAAAACAATAAAAAAATAAAACTGATAAAACAAACGGCCGTGGATAAGTCAGTTTAATATACATACACTGATATGTATTCCTTAAATTTTTAATAATTTTTTTACTTATTAAAGTAAAAAACCGAAAACGTATAGAATTAATTTTTTTTTAATTAAAGTGCAAATTATGTTCTGTTCTTGAGGAGGTATTGGGGTTGTCAGCCCTACTCATGTTAATTTTTACTCGCTATGACTTTGACTCGATAATTTGTTGTAGTTTCTGCTTGTTTCAGCTATCATTTATTTATTGGTGGGGATTTATGGTAGTTTTATGCTTGGATGATTATTTGACTTTATTTCTGCTCATTTTTGTTGAAAAGAGCTCTTTGCTTTCCTTTGAAAAACTTGTTTTGAGGAAAAATTTTTTAGAATTAATTTCTGTTTATTATTCCGTTTTTTATTGACATAGTCTTTTTTGTGGAAAGAAGAATATTTTATATCTTTCAGTTTTAAGAATTGGCAGTGCGGCTTACCATTTTTATTTTGGAGGAACTTTTTCACCAATGTTTAATCCTGACACAAATAGTATTGTTTAATTTAACATTGTACATCTTTAAGTTGACCTGAAAAATAAAACATAATATTATTCCCAAAAAAATTCTATCTACGCTCTTTGACAACCTGGATACACTTACACTCATTTGATTTATTTAAATTGTGAGAGCAGAAGTAATAATGGTAGTAACCCCGAAAGTTTCAACTTAATACCCCCAGTCGTTCTCGATATATTGCTGATGTGTCTTATTGGCAACCATACACACAGTGCTTTTTTATTTAGTTTTAAAACAACCTTTAGTTTTTTAGGATAATGGGCCAATTAGATAATTGAGGGGTGTTTACACACCCAATATCCCTAGAGACATAGTTACTGGACTGTTCTACTATGCTGAGCAAAATGGCTGTATAAAAATTTTGACCTGATGTGTTTAGAAAATGAATGGGCTTGGGAGGAGGGCTGCTTACCCTCCAATCTCTTTTGACTCTTAATAAGGACACTAGAACTTTTTGATTTAGCTCAGCATCTGCCTAAATATTCCTTGAAAGCTTCACTTTAGTACTCTTAACTTGCGTAGTAGTAATAGTTGTAGTAGCATTAGCAGAGTGTGCGCATAGCACCTTTGATTTCTTAAACATCCCCTTCAATACGCGCTGAAAGTTTAAACTTAATTCTATCAACTGTTTCTGAAGCATTTCTAATACGTCCTCTTGACAATTTGTGTGGGCATAGTGTGTTTCGATTTAGGTCTACACAGTCTCAATTTTTGGAGATAAAAATTAATACTCTTAGTTTTAATACTCGCGTCAATACCCTTAGTTTTAGTAGCAGCAGCAGTAGTAGTAACAGTAGAATTAATAGCAGTAGCCTTAACCTTAGTAGCAGTAGTAGTAGTAGAAGTAGTGATAATAGTAGCACTAGTAGTACTATGAGTAGTAGCAATTGAATTAGGATGTAAATATTTCCTTTTGGTTAGTTCAACATCCCCCAACAAACCCTGTTGTGGGAAGTTTCTTTACACAGCAATCTGTTCCTAAGATATTGATGTTACGCCCTTTTGACAAACTGCTTAGAGACGGTGTGTTATGATTAAGCTCACCTCCCCTCCCCCCAAAAAATTCCTTGAAAATATCACCTCCATACCCTTAGGCATAGTTGTAACAGTAATCACAGTAGTAATATTGGTATTACTAGTCTTAGTATTAATAGTAACAGCGGTACTTCCAGTAGCGGCAGTAGTATTGTCATTGTCTCAACAATTAGTTGCAATAGAAGTAGTAGTAGCAGTAGTAAATGAAGCAGTGATAGTAGTATAAGTAGTACCATCCACATATTGGCTTTTGATCAGATGATCTTCCTCTTTTAGCATTCTCTGGAAGAATCAACTTAATACCCAAATCAATTCTTATTTGACAATGTACAAGCACATAGCATTTTTTGATTTAGTTCAAAATTTACCTCAAATATGAAGTAGTGTGGTGGTAGCAGTAGTTGCGGGGGTAGTTGTAGCAGTAATGGTAACATTGAAATATTTCCTTTCTGATCATCTCCCCTGTAATTTCCTGAAAGTCCTGAATTAATATACCAGTCATTCCTAAGTTACACCTTTTTGACAATCCGTATACGCGTAACGTGTTTTGATTTAGTTCAAGACTCCTCTCGTCACTCTGAAAGGCTCATCTGAATGCCCTTTGTCTTCTTAGAAAGTAAAGTTTACACATACATAACTTTGTTAATAACATATATACTATATGTAAACAATGAACGAATTGCCTAACTTAAAGCCTTTACTCTGAGGACTGTGGGGATTTTGACATCCTCAAAGACATGATTCCTGGACCTTTTAATAATGCTGAACAGATATGTTCTCTTAAATTTTGATCAGACGTGATTTTGGGAATTATAGGCTTGTAGAGGCTGGTTGCCCTCCATTCACTTTTGACTCTTAAAAAGGGCACTAGATCTTCCGGCTTCTAATAAAATGAGCTCCGTCCGATCCAAAGTTTATACGACTACCTGTTCCATAAAAACCTTATATGTCCGGGGCATAACTTATAACCCTTACCCCTGGGTTCTGGGGGATTGCGTCGTCCCTGGAGGCATTGTTATATGGTCATTGAACTATTGCGAACAAAACGGCTATTTTGCAATTTCGATAGGATACGTTTGGGGAAAAGAGAATGTTAGGGAGGGGGTGAGGCTAGTTGCACTCCATTGCTTTTAAATCTTAAAAGTTAGCTAGAACTTTCATTGAATCTTAAAAGCCTAGCGAACTTTAAGTTTCCACTCAAATGAGCCTCCTCTAAAGTTCACATAACTACCCCTTCCATAAAAACTTTATATGCCTCCGGGGAATACATCTTTGAATTTCGAATCGAATAAGCCTCTTTTGAAGCTTCTATGAAAATCCTTTCTGTACGATGTGGCCTGGTCTAAAACAAACAAAAAATATAAATAAATGATTAATACATTTTGCCCACATCGCTCGTTAAATAGGCAGTGCAGAGCGTCGCTTGTGATCTTTTTCCAGTGGCGATTCTGCTATTGGTAGGTTTTCAGATAAATATGCTTTTTATAGCCTTTGCGTATTATTTAAGTTAATTTAAGGTTATCTATATGTAACAAAATTATTTAGTCAAGTAATGAAACTTGACTTAAGTTGGCTATGCCATTGTTTCTAGTGTTTAATCTGCATTCTAGGTTTCCTGTTTGGACAGGGTTATTGGACAGACATATTTGGGTTCAAATGTCACTTTTGCCACCCGAATGTCGCCGAAGGAGAAGATCTATTTGCTGAAAATCTTCTGGTCTAAAATCATTGACGTAATAAGGAGGGAGCTAAAGCAGAGTTGTTCTGGTACTCTTTTTTATTCCTCCTCAACAAATATGTTGCAAATAAATCTTGGTCTCCATCTGAGGGAGAGGGAGGGAAGGGGTGTGAAATGAAGGTCATTATAAATCATAACAGTTAAATAAATGCACATTCTTAGGTTGCAGTTTGAAATCTCAATTCTGACAAATTGTTTCTCTACGGATATGTGGTATTGAAATCATAGTCTCCCAGAGACAGAGAGACGGTGTGGTAGAAAGAGACAAGGGAGAGGGAGAAGGAGAGAGAGAAAGAGAAATGCAAGAAAAAGGGGTGTTAACGTGAAAGTAGTTACATGAATGTGCATTTGAAATTACTAATTTTTAAGTTGTGTGTTTGTAAAACTTTATTCGTCCTCAAATCTAGAGTCGTTCCATTGTCGTTTGCTTTTCAATTTAAATATTAAATATGACAGGATCATATAATCTCAGGTAGTGGCTTAGAGAGGAGGGAGACATAGACATATGTGAGAAAATATTTGGAAAGTAAAAGAATGAATTGGTATTGCCGTAAAAAAAATTGTTTGCTTGAATAAATTATAAGACATTTCTGTCTTAATATACACAAACTAAAGCCTATCATACTTTATGAAATAAAGTATATCGTACTTAACGACTATCGTGCTTAAGTATATCGTACTTAAAGCTTATTGTATTTTATGATGGTACTTAATGATGACGAGCAGTAGCCATTCACCCTACCAGTAGAAGCAGACATCGACTGAACAGCCAATGTTGACTTTTGAAATTTTTGAAAGCTGTCTTATCATGTTGGCTGTCTAATCGTAGTCTGCTGTCCGAAAATAATCCATCTACAAAAAATGCTACTGGCAGGATTAATCTTGTCAATCATGACGAGGCTTGATTAATGCTCAAAGTATATACGTTATATTTTACTGTGAATTAAGTAGTACTGGGTAAAATAAGTAAATTAAGATGTAGCTTAAGTAAATCACGGAGGTTGAATCCGTTTATATAGACTATATATGCTACAAATTAAAGATATCAGTGTGTAGACGTCAAGAGCAAGCCGTATGTTGTTGTGAGCTAACTTTGAAAAAGAGAGCTGGAAGAAATTGAGAAGATATATAGCCAAATATGTTTTGGCTCTCCAGTTTAATCTTTTAACAGGGATAGAGTTACCGCTAAAAGTAATTTAAATTTGATGGTCAGTTTGATTTGTAAAATGAGGCGGAACGCTTCGAAAAATAATCGATCCCAATGTAGGGAATTTGCTTGGAAAACTAGGGAGAATCTACAGAATACTAGAAAATGTGCTGCTTAGAAAACTGTATGTCTCTAATTTCTCCCGTTAAGGAAGTGGTAAAACAGGTTTCATCCTTTCAATAAATTAAAAAAAAATTTAATTTTGATAAATAAAAAAAAAAAATACGTTTTTCCTATAAAGTGTTCCTTCGGACCATTTTTTTTTTTTTTTTTTTTTTTTTTTTTTTTTTTTTTTTTTTTTTTTTTTTTTTTTTTTGCTAGTTTTAAATAATGTGCTCAGTTATGGGCCGGTAAATGTTCTTCGAAGAAAGTTAAAGGCTCGATAGATATGATGCTTTCTTCCAATATATTCAGAACACACATGTGGATCGATAAGTTGGTTTCTTCATATAGAAACAGTTTTGATAGCAAACATTTTAAATTCCTAAAATATGGACCCTTAAAAAGCTGTACCAACACGCTGCAGGGATGTTTGTTGTCACATTATTCGAGAACTGTCGTTAACCCGATTACTTACTTATTTTAATTAATTAATATTTTATTTTAATTATTAAATTATTTATTTTATTTAATTAAACGTTTTATTTTAATTGAGGTAGAACATAAGCCTAGAGAAGGACCTATAGAGAAAGAAACATGTTAAGGAATCAGTTTGTACCTCATAATATGCAAAATAATTGTACCTAACATATTTCGCATGCAACTCTGCTACACTATACCCCCCCCCACCCCTAATTTGTAAATGTATAGCCCAAAATATATATTTCCAATGCATAGTGCTACCCATCACTTGTTTTTTCAGTTCTTGTTTCATGACAGGTGATTCAATTTACAGGGTGATTGGTAAGTTTGTCAGGTTACATGTGATTCAATTTCCTTTTGTGGTGGAGTGGGTTTTACCTTAGCTAGGTAATAATAATAATAATAATAATAATTTATTTATCACCCACTTCACAAAACAGAGGTTATGTGGAGTAAAATACAAAAGAAAAACAGCAAAAGTAATACAAAAGAAACAAATTTAATCACATACAGAAAAAAAGACTGATAAGGCGATGAAAACATCCTAGCCTATAAAGCGCTTCAATAGCTAGCTTCGCAGATAATTTTTCGAAAGCACTACTAATATCTGTCGCACAATACTTTTTAACCAGTTTTGTATTCCGGTAAGAACGAGGTAGATATAAAAGAAATTTGCAGTACCGGTAATAATTTATGCGAATACGTTTTAGATCACCAGTCAACAGAAGTGGCCTAATACCAGAACAGTAGAGCACAGAATGATCCCAAAAATTTGCATAAAGCCGAGTTAGTGCTCTTCTCCTATAGTGTTCACGATTTGCTACAATCTTAGAGTAACCGAGCCTCAGCTTATCACTAGTATCTTTGACAGCACGAGACCGGAGAGCATTCATAGAATCGCATACTGTTATACCAAGCCAACGAAACGACTTAACACGAGGAATACTAAAACCATCGCAGTATAGTGATTCTGAACAATTATTACCGTTGAAAACAAGAAACTCGCACTTGTCAATATTTAGGTACAGGCCGATATCGCGGAAAGCAGAAGCAACTGACTTCACTAAATGGGCAAGACCAGACTCAGTTTGACTAATCAGAAGAAGGTCATCCGCATAAGCCAGATATGAGATATCAAATGGTCCTAGTAGGCACGTAGTCGATATTTTTGATAATACATTTTCCATACAAGCATTAAAAATATACGGCAAAAGAACTCCCCCTTGTCTTACACCGCAACGAACAGGGATATGACCAAAATAAGAATTATCTAATGACTTAAGGCGAAGGTAAGAATGGGAGTACCAAAAACGAAGCGCGTGAATTACCGACGGATTTACGCCTCTCTGGCATAATGCTGTCCATGCTTGAGTATGACAAATACTGTCAAATGCTTTAGACAAGTCTAGGGTTGCGAAATGAAGTACGCGACGAGTGCGATGGGCATCTTTTAATAAAGAAGTCAAAGCACGGTGAGCATGCTGACAGCCTAGCCCAGATCTAAAACCAAATTGATTATCATCATTTAGAGCAATCTTAGTGATATAAGGTAGTAGGAGGTGTTCAAAAAGCTTGCTAAGAGTACAAGCTACCGTTATCGGCCTATAAGAACTGCAAGAAATCGGATCTTTCCTTTTTTTAGAAGTGACGTAACGCTACCGCATAGGAACGAATCGGGCACACACGAACTACTCAAACACATTTGAAAAAACAGTTGGAGATGAGATACCAGTTCAAAAGAATTCGGAACAAGATTCAAAACATTAATCCCATCAATATCCAAAGATTTTGATTTTAAACCCTTAATACCTTTAATAATAGCCCACTTTTCTACTGGAATCACATGTCTCTGACATAAACGTGACGGCAAATTTTTTTCAAGCAAACACGAGAAACGCTTATGCACTGCATAATTAACGTTCAAAAATATTTTTGAATAATGTTCGATCCAAGATGGACGAGATATAATATCACTAGAACTTGCATCCGGAAACTTGGCAGAATTTATCCCTTTTCGCCACTCACTATTGCTTTTCGGAAAAGTTTCACCGGAGTAACGAACGGCACGAAGATGGCGTTTATATTCGAGTTTCGTCTTTTGTTTTAGATCAAACACAGTACCCCGAGAAGATCGACCGCAGGCAGACCAGATTCTTAACCAGAATTTGGCCTTATTCTTGACTTTTTTCAGCAAAGGATCACAATTCCAAATTGGTTTTTGGGTATTCCTCCTGACACGGATCAGCGGGATGGCCACATCTTCAGCTTGCTTTATACATAAGATAATGTCACGATAATAGCGATTCAAATCAGCACGAGCATTGTCGATAATAGGGTACGCATTTGTGCAAAGAAGATGGAAAGGGACACGTACGGTGGACAGTAGGGTTCCAAGTGTATCAAGGTAAAGAGGCATGTTCGCACTAGACCAATCACGTTTTTCAAACCACTTATGCGACACTGTGGGTTGGTTCGAGTATATGTCAGAAGTAACCATAATATCAAAATACAGAGGTAAATGATCATAATCTCTCTCATCTTCATCAACATGAACTGCTGAAGTTTGTAATGAGATGGCAGATTCAGTGGTCTAAATTTGAGACAGAACCACTACAGTGGATATAAGTAAAACTGAGGTCTTTCGTTAGGACCTTAAATACTGAGGGTAGACACTGAAAAAGCGCTTCCTTTCGTGTCGAGGAAACGGTGATGTCACAGTTTAAGTCGCCTATAAGCACCCACTTGTATCCCAGACGCTCAATACCAGATATGAGAGTCTTTAATTTATTGCAGGCATTCTCATAGCTGGAGAAGGAAGAAACAGATCTTCCATCATGGGGCAAATAGGCGTTGATTATGATCGCATCTGCAAGCCGGATGGCAAGATAGTGTTCAGAGGATTGGTAGCAGCTAGGAGACAAATAGCTAGGCAGAGATCGCTTAATTATACAGGCAAGACCGCCAGAAGGCCTGCCTCGGGTACGTCGGGCATTCGTGATGAAAACAGCATGTTGAGAACTTCGCCTTAGAAAGTTTACACTGCAACTTGGGAGCAGGTGTTCTTGTAAGAGAATAACATCTTGATTAGCTAGTTTCTCATCAAGGCTTAACACTTTATCCTTTGTCCCATTGATGTTGAAAGAGCAAACTGAGACTTTATACTCATTCATGATTGCAAGCGAGAAGGTCGTGGAACTTTGGAATTAGCAAGAGCCTTTAGTTTGGAGCAACGAAAACTGTAAGCAACATGATCTCCACTACAATTTGCACGCTTTGGGGTGTTACTTCAAGGTGAGCCACTGGAGTTCATATGGGGACCAGAGCACCGTGAGCATTTGTAGTTTTTATCGGAACATTTTGCAGCAAGGTGGTCAGGTGATTGACATTTCCTGCAGCACCAGATTTAAGGGCCGAGGAAAGAGAAATTTCGTCTTCGAAGGTAATTTTTGCACAATTTGAGCTCCCAATTCTCATAGCGTCTCGAACACCCTTGCAAGCTTTAAGAGGCGTAAGATCAAGATCTTGTGCAACGCCTTTCATGATACCAAAAAACTTTTTCTCCACCATTTTGCTTCACAATCACGAAAAACCGAGCGCGCAGATTTGCAAAAGTCAGCAGCGGCCATGCTATCGATCTTCACAATCAATTTATCACCAGAGGCTCGAACAGTATCAATTTACTCGTGACCCAGAGATCAAACCCAGTTGTACCAACAGGCTGCAGGGACGTTTGTTCTCATAGTGGTCAAGAACTGTCGTTAATCCGATTACTTAATTATTTTAAAGAGAAATATGTTTATTAAGCATGTTAAATGACACTGAATGACATTGAACTTCAATTGTAAATATTTCTATAAATCTGGTTTAAATTTTTATTTTTATTTTTTTTTTGTTGGGGGTAAAGTCCCTAATTTAAATAAGTCACCATGATAATGCTAAAATTGAGCAATATTCTAGAAATACTTCTAGGTTTAATGATTGTGTAAGATGTTCATGTATTGGTTAAATGCGGCCATTTTTCGTTGGAAAATACAAATCGATCATGTCCAGTAACCGTGTAACCAGTAACCGTATAACTGTGAAAAAAAGAACAGTTACTAGCTATACGATTTTCTATTGCTTTATTATATATTTTCCTAATTATAAATAAAAGTACCCCTGTTGTTATTATTCCAGGTATTACCATTATTTTTTTAATGCTATTATTAATTTTGTTATTATAAATGTAATAATTTTAATTGTTATCGCTTGCTACTATAATTACTATTGTTGTTGACGATTACCACTATGATCTTTCAAGGTGCACAAATTGAGTGAGATCAAACGGCTACGCTCAATACCACTAACGTCTTACGCCTCATGAATAAACTAGTGTGGCATTTTATTTATGTGTAATAGTAAAGAATAGATAGCACTTAGCTATTGCTTGCGCATATACAGAAGCACACATATACACGAATACGCACGCACAGTCAATTAGACCACACAAACAAAGCATCGGTAGGGCCATCAATGAATTTGAAATATGTTGTTCTATATGTAGTATATGCAGTATTAAAAGTGAATGTTACATATTTAGTGCTTATCCATGTACAGAGAAATATGTATATACACATTCATACTTACTCGCGCATAACCAAATAAACAACAAAAAACTAAGTGCTGTTGAGAGCCATCAGTGAGCCCAAGGGAAATATTTTTAATCTAAATGTGATACTTTACATATGTGTTAGGATATGTTCATTATTCAAAATGTGAATGTCCTTAGTTATTGTTTACGCATATGCAGACGCACATGTACACAGTCACACGCTCACAACCATACACACACTAAAAACTAAATGCTGTCTAGATCCATGAGTGAGCCCAAGGAATACATTTCAAAGTAAAATGTTACACTTTATATATGTGCTATAATATGTCCAATATTCAAAAATTGGTAGTACTTTGTTATTGCTTACGCATATATAGACACACATATACACACTTACACACTCACATGCGCCCAACCACATGCAGAATACAAACTTAGTGCTGTTGAGAGCCATGAGTGAGCCCAAGGGAAACATTTATAAGTGAAATGGGATATTTTATGTGTGTGACATGATATTTTGTTTCAGAGTCTGGAGTTGTCAAGCAATCTTTGGAAGAAGATTTTCCACGATTTTTGAAGTTTGTTGAGAGAATAAGCAAACACGTCCAGGATATTCAAGGTGTTGGTAAATTGGAAGCAGATATCTTCTTGACAAGGGATGATGTCAATGAATCCTTTTTTGAGTATGTGGCTAATTTCTTTTAAATTTTCTCTGTTAATCTTGTGTATAGACAATTTGTAAAAAGGCTATGGATTAATAAAAAGAAACTATAATAATTTATAGGCATGTTTCACCGCTATTTAGCGCCCTCCCATACGAGAAATACATTGAAAGAAAAAAACTGTACATTCTTATTATACTCTAAATATATAAAAATCTACTTTGAGTGAAAAACCTGTGTCGCTTAACAATAGTTTCGACATTCTGGGTGTTTTCCGTTTTGTGGTCTTTTGTAAATTAAGCTCAGCGTCAACCAACGTCAGTGTGAAGAAGTTTTGCCAGTGAAAGCGGCTTTGTAAGCAAAAACATGCTGAAAATACAGGGTTTGTTCAAAAAAGTTCTGATAGTTTTGTTGTAAAAAATCATTAACTCAAAAGGTAATTGATGAGATATTACTTTTCAAAAATACTATCCTTCTGACTCGCTTCACCTCTTCCAATATTTTTCTCGGAAGTGAAAAGAAGCCTGTCGGTGCCGAATCTCGGGTGTATAGCGGCTGCGGAAGCATCCCATTTTCACTAGCCACTCTCGAAAAATGAATGTGGTGTCCCTCGGTGTATTCAAACAACCGGTCTGGTGCAAGATTCAATTATCACAAATGTCTTTTTTGGATTGTCGAACTTTTCTCTTAATCGTTCTAACACTTCAAAGTAGCACTGGTTGTTAACAGTCTGTCCTTGGTGAAGGAATTAGTTGCTGCACTAAACCTTTGTTGGCAAACCGGTCTGGTGCAAGATTCAATTATCACAAATGTCTTTTTTGGATTGTCGAACTTTTCTCTTAATCGTTCTAACACTTCAAAGTAGCACTGGTTGTTAACAGTCTGTCCTTGGTGAAGGAATTAGTTCCTGCACTAAACCTTTGTTGGCAAACCGGTCTGGTGCAAGATTCAATTATCACAAATGTCTTTTTTGGATTGTCGAACTTTTCTCTTAATCGTTCTAACACTTCAAAGTAGCACTGGTTGTTAACAGTCTGTCCTTGGTGAAGGAATTAGTTCCTGCACTAAACCTTTGTTGGCAAAAACTCAATGATCATGACCCTTACTCGCGATTTGCTTTTTTGCTTTCTTTGGTCGAGGAGACCCATTGAAAGGCCACTTGCTACTGTGACGTTTGGACTCAGGATCATAATCGAAAATCCGTGTTTTTTCACCTGTGATAACTCAGTTTAAGAAGTCAGAATCGGTTTTGTAACGTTCAAGCAGGCTCTGATTCGTCACGACAAGATGGACCTTTATTCTGTCTGTAAGTTCGCTAGGGACCATTTTAACGCATACTCTCCTCATGCACAAATCTTTAGTTAAAATTTGATGAACCATTGTTGTCGGTAAATTATCCGTGTTAGCTAACATCCGAACATTCTATCGTCGATCATCATTTGAACGATTTCGCACATTTATCTACCATATCATCAGTTCTGGTTGCTGAATGGCTACCTGAGTGCTAATCGTTATCGACGGACTCCTTCCGCATCTGGAACCTCCTCTGCCACTCGAAAGTTTCATTCTGGGACATCACATCATCCCGGTAGGTTTTCTATAGCATTTTGAGCGTATGTGTTCTATTCTTACAGACTTTGACAAAAAATTAGTTGTGCACCGTTTATCTACATTCTGCGCCATCACTGTTCTGACAATTTTTGACACGATTCAAAAACAAGTTTTCCGCAAAGAGAGCTCCTATCTCGACCACAGCCCCCATGTGATTGAGAAACTCGACTCGCATTCGCTGAAATCTGCCCTATCTGGAACCTCCTCTGCCACTCAAAAGTTTCATTCTGGGACATCACGTCACCCCGATAGGGTTTCTAAAGAATTTTGAGCGTATGTGCAGTATTCTTACAGACTTTGACAAAAAATTAGTCGCGCACCGTTTATCTGCATCCTGCTCCATCACTGTTCCGACTATTTTTGACACGATTCAAAAACAAGTTTCCCGCAAAGAGAGCTCCTATCTCGACCACAGCCCCCAAGTGATTGAGAAACTCGATTCGCATTCGCTGAAATCTGCCACAACTGTTCCCGTCGGGAGTAGCCATGCGTATGCTCGCTGGGATGGTGTAAAATATCATTACCAGAAATTTTGGAACAGACACTGTGGCAGGAAAGAGGTGGGGCCCCAGAATGCTATCCTGACAAACCTTAGTGTTTAATGGACGGACACTTGAGGAAAGTAAACCGTGTTGAGAACAACACGGGGAGCATGACTATTTAGAAATTCGTCAAGTTTCCTCGAAAAACCATTGCGCGAGATTATCGAATTTTTTGCTTTGTCAGAAGAGTGTATCCTTTTCTTGTATCCCTGGGTCGGAACTTCGGTCCACATATGGTTTTGCGTATTTAGCTAGACCAATGTCGAGTGTTTCCTGCAAGATATTTAGCCCAAACATAGTTTCGGGCATTTAGAAAGACCAGTCTATCGTATCCTGCAATATCCATACAGTTTATCCGTAGTAAGATTATTTAGTGTCAGTCACTTTAAGAGCCATGGAATGGTTTTTTTTTTTTTTTTTTTTTTTAAGCTTCACTCTTTTTGTATACCCTTGCTTTTAAGCTAAGTGTGAAGTATTTACCTTTATTTATTGATCTTTTTTAGAATAGAACAATCTGTAAGAAGTTTATTGGCTCCATTCCAGAATGCATACCTGTCTCAGTCACTATCCCGACTTTTTGACCCGGTTAATTCCATGTTTCAAGTAGAAAAAGTGCCCCTTGTTGATGAGATTGACACGCTAATTGCTGTTATTTTAAGGTACGAAACCAATGTGTTTATTTTTCAGTGGTTTCTGGCTTATATGTCGTAAGATACTGTACAGGACATATGTATAGTTTCTTTCTTGGGGGGTGGAGTTGATTCTGAAATGTAAAAATAGACAATGGCCAAGATTGACCTATTTAGTTTTTCTATTATTTATCTTCATAAAGCTGGAGGTTTTTGGCTAAAAAAGATACTAGCGTCTTCTAGAGAAGCTTGTGGATTGGGAGATTGGGCCCCCACATCCTCTCTTGAAATATAGATATCCTTATGATTTCTCTCGTAATTTTGAATATTTTCCATTCGATTCATCTACTTCTGTGAGGATTAATCAAGCGCTTCTTAAATGCCAAAATTTTAAATAGTATATCTCATCAGTATGAGCTAAATAAATTAAGTACATAATAAAGTATTTATGTTGATCGTATGCTTTCTCTTCCTTTTAAAATAATCTTCTTTTTGATTTTTGTTTGATTCTACCGGTTGTACATTTTAATGCGATTTGATTTTTGAATGGCTATATTGTATGGTTTTTGTTTGGCTCCAAAGGACAAAAAAACTAATTCACGGATATAAAATATTTATAGTACAGAAAAATTGGTAAAAAATAAATATCCTTGAATTACTGTCTTCAGAAATGTTCTCTTCATCAGTTTTAGTGCAGAGTTTCTTGAATAGTTTTAGATTTGTCAAAAACTAAAATGTGTCATATTGGTATTTTTTTTTTATCTTAATTATTTTTAGTTCCTCTTTCAAAATTCCTATGATAGTAAAATCCTGATATTAAGAAAGTAACTAAAACAAAGCAACTAAAATAAAGCGATCAAATAATTTTTTTATGGTAGTAGAATTGTGATGTTAAGACAGTAACTAAATTACTAAAGTGAAGGAACTAACTAGAAGAAACTAAAATTATTATCCTATGATAGTGAATAGTGATATTAAGAAAGTAACTAGAAGAAACTAAAATAATCATCCTATGATCGTAAAATCCTGATGTTGTGTAAGTAGCTAAAATAGTATCTAAAATAAAGGTCTGGTATACAGGGTTTATCCTGAAAGTAGTAGGACTGATTTTATTCCGCCGCGACTGTATTTCAGAGCGCCTGCGCGCCGACTGGATTCCATAGAGGGCGTTCATAGCTAACGAACTAGCGGCTGGCCAGTTGTCTCCAAGCACCTGGAGAGTCAGGCCAGGCATTTTTGCGTGGTGTGTCTCTGTGAGTGGTGCAAGCCGAAAATGCAGCGATCTTTAGAGTAGAGGTACGCGATTAGATTATGTGTGAATCTCAGTAAACCTGCTACAGAGAGGTTTGATATGATTAAGCAGGCTTACCCAGATGTTGCTTTAGCAAGAAGTGGTGTGTTTTGGTGACACCAGGCCGGAAAGAGGGCGCTGATGAATACCGTGCTGGAAGACCTTTGATTTCGATAAAAACTAACAATGTGACTCGTGTGCGCAAAGTTTTGAATTCAGACTGTCGACTAAGTATTCGTGTATTTGCCCAAATGTTAAATTTACCAAAATCTGTCGTTCATGACATTGTGACGGTGCATTTGAAATCGCGTAAAGTGTGCGTGAAGATGGTCCCAAAGTGCTCACTGACGACCAGAAATTACGGCGAGTGGAAGTGTGCCAGAAAGTTTGAACATGTGTGAAAATGACCCTCACTTTTTGAATAATGTAATCACAGGTGAGGAGTTCTGGATCTTGAGTATGACCCGAACAAAGAGGCAGTCTTCCGAGTGGCATACGTCGGTGTCTCCACACCCGAAAAAGGCAAGAATGAGCAAATCCAAAGTGAAAACGATGCTCATTATCTTTTTTGACATCAAAGGCGTTGTCCACCATGAATTTATTCCTCCTGGACAACCGTCAACGCCAAATTTTATGTTGAAGTGCTCAAGAGACTCAAACGAAGGGTCAATCGGGTCGTACAAGACATCACAGCCTACTGGAAGTTGTATTACGACAACGTCCTGGCTCACACCGCCTTTCTTGTGAACAGCTACCTGACCAAGGCCTGCATCCCAACGCTTCTGCAGCTGACCTAGAGGTCAGGATAATGCCTTCAATGCTTGGAAATCGCGCTGGTGGTGCTGCATTGACGCAGAAGGAGCCTATTTTGAAAGTTATTAAAGAATTGTAACAATTGACTCAATAAGTGTTATTAAATCGACTCAGTCCTGTTACTTTCTGGACAAAACCCTATAGATATAAGCCAACGATCTAAAATTACTCTCTTCAGAGGAATCCTTTTTTTTTT
Organism: Artemia franciscana; assembly: GCF_032884065.1. Taxonomy (NCBI): domain Eukaryota; kingdom Metazoa; phylum Arthropoda; class Branchiopoda; order Anostraca; family Artemiidae; genus Artemia; species Artemia franciscana. The sequence goes on along the minus strand of NC_088875.1, from coordinate 11,413,980 downwards.
CACCATTAGTGCCTATTTTTCATTTACACTGATTCAATTTATGATGAAAAAATTAGGATTTATCCAAAAACTGAAGCGTGTCATACGGGTATTTTTTTTTTTTTATCTTTTTTATTTTTAGTTTATCTGTCAATTTTTCTTTCACAAAAGGTCCTGGTCTAGATAGAGCCTATTTTTAGTGTCTCCAGACAATTCTTTTCATTTTAAAGTGGTTTCTATTGTTTCTAATATTGAGCGCCTTGCGTAATGGGGAAGAAAGAAATATTTTAGAAAGGATTTTCTTATGTAATTATCTAGTATTTTACATAAATAGCCTTGATTCTCCAACGTTTAATATATAACGTCAGAACTGTTGTAACGTTGTAATATCTCTATAATTCTTCCAGCCATAGAGTTCAGCTTAAAGAGGCTTCTGTTGATTCATTAATTTGTTTTAAATGGACGAAACTGAAAAACGGAAAGACAGAAAGGAAAAACAAAACGGAAAAAGAAGAACAAAAAGAGAAATCGTAAAAGTAACGAAAGAGACCTGAATAAAAAGGAACCAAAACAATCACACAATAATTTAAACTCTTTTAGTTCAAAAAAATGCGGCAAAAACTGCGAAAATGATATAACCTACTCTAAAGAGGAGATCGCATTTCGGTCGATGGGATATGGACTTGGGAGTCCCTGCTTTTATACATGAAAAATATGTTGTGGAATCAATCAAAGTGGATCATTCTAACTTGGAAAAAAGGGAAACAATTATAATATAATTTTTAATTTACAGCTTCGAAAGGTATTAAATACTATTCTAAGATTTTGGGTTGTGTATCATCATTTAAATATGTTAGAAAAAAGCAAAAGTTGCCAAATTTTAGCAAAAATTCATCGAGAACATCAACTATCAAGTAAAGATTAAAACCTCTGGAGTGCAATCTCCTAATATTCCTTTGTGGAAGAAATGACCTTAGTAAAGTGTTTTTTGCATTTCCAAACTCCGTAAATATTTTTTAGTAATAGGACATCTAGGCAGGGTTGCCACTACCGGTTATTTATCACCAAATTTGGTGATTTTTTGGTGATTGTTAATTTTATTATGTTTGAGGCGCAACTTCTAAACACTGTAAGGCGAATTTGATGACAATTCTATAAAAGTAGAAAGTACTGTCAGTGGATGGTAATTTGTTACCTATCGGACTAGCCAATAAGGTGATTTATCAAGCTAAAGAAAAAGCATTTATTTTTGCCTGGGGTGACAACCATGCATCCAGTTATATTTAGAATTGTTTTTCTACTAGTTGTCAGGTAAATCTCTCGTTTCCATTTCCTTCAAAGCTTCACTTCCTCGGAGGCTTAAAAGTCATCAAAATCTGTCATTTTTTGGTCGGATTAATTCTTTTTTTGGTGAATCCATTTAGACATAAATTAGAAACCCTAATTTACAATTTATAATCAGTTCTTGGGTCGACCTGCGATCTTAATAACTTAATTACTTATGTAGTATTGCCATGTTCCTAAAAACTCGTTTGGTTTTTGCCGAGTTGGTTATAAATTTTGTTTAAACATAATTTTAGTGCTGTTTGAAAGAAAAACGATAATTCTTTTGCAGTGAGATGAAAGTTTCTGAGAAAAACGGGAGTTTTCATTTGCTGGTTTCGAAGAATATTATTAAATGTTTGAAACTCTTCAATGTAAAGTGTGAAACGCTTATAGTCTCTGACAGTAATGCATCACAAGTTACAGGTATTTGTCCTCTTTTTTAATTACTTTTTATTTTCACTATTTCTTTTTATGTCTGGTGGAAACCTTTCTTTTTCGTTCTTTCTTATATAATTACTTTCTTTGATCATCTTTTATGTGTCACTTTATAGGTCACGTTTATTGGGGTAATGTCTGTAACCAAAGATCATCACTTAGTTCAATTTAAATGTTGGGGATATATCAGAAGGGGAGGTTTACCAAATCTAGCATGTCATCCTCATCTATTCTTCCCTATATGTGTCTTTTTCTCTACTACTACTGAAATGCAATTTAATATCTATTAAATCAATGCAGCATTGAATATTTTTTATTGTTTTTGTTTGCTTTCATTTGGCTAATGATAGAAAACAGTTCAGGTTTCCATAAACGGTGATGCCTTTAAGGGAAGGTAGACAATGTTAGAATTGTCTTATCTTTTGAGAGTAAGTGGTTTGGAGGGTGTTTTAGCAGTAAATTTCCTTTAGGACACGTTAGGTGGCCGAAGAAAGAAATAAAATATATTGAACAGGGCAACGTCGAACGTAGAATTTATTTGCAAAGGCTTTTTCTTCTTTAACTTCTAATGAAATCTAATTTATCAGACAAGTTTACCATTGTTTTGTTTTTTTTTTCTTTTCTTTTCAGCTTCCATTAGACTGATGGCAAAAAAAGAAAATATAGACGATGAAGCCTTTTAGAGAAAGTAGATAATGTTATGATTCTTTTATTTTTCATCTAGATAGATTTTATGCGCCTGTTCGATGGTTATAGCAGCTGGTGGCCGTTAGGATAAGTAGCTGAAAAGAACTTAAAATGGGCAGGACAACGTCTAACGTATAAGTTAGTTGAAGAAAGTTTTTTTTCTTCAACTTTTATTTAAATCTTATTTAATGATTGTTATACCAAAATACTAATGTGTTCTTTTTAGCTTTCTTTTGACTGATTTCCCCTTCCCCCAAAAAAAAACATAGGTGGTTAAGCGTTTCAGAGAAAGCAGATAATGTTAGAATTTTCGTTTTTTTCAGCAATGGGTGGGTGATAGGTGGTTTTAGCAGTTGGTCGTTGAAAGAAACTGAAATATACTGGGCAGGACAACGTCTAATGCATAATGTATAATCTATTTGAAGAAAGTTTTATTTTTCTCCAAATTTAAATTGGTTTTTTGTTCAGCTCTCATTTGACTGATTACCTAAAAAAAAAATAATAATAAAATTGTTGCCTTTAAGAGACAATAGACGATGTTAGATTTTTCTTGTATTCCAGCAATGGGTGGTTGATTGTTGGTTTTAGCAGTAGATAGTCGTTAGGATTGGTGGTTGGGTAGAACAGCGTCTAACGTAGAACGTGCTTACAAAAAAGTCCTTTTTTATCATTATATTGTCACATAGTTTAATATCTACTAAATTAATGAGGCATTGAATAGTTTTTATCGTTTCTTTTCAGCTTTCATTTAACCGATGGCTCAAAAAAAAGAATTAATGCAATGATGCTTCTGAAAGAATGTAGGCAAAGTCAGGATTTTCCTATTTTTAGCGGAAGCTGGTTAAACGGTGCTTTCAGCAACAATTTAATACATCATTAACTTTTAATATTTACTTATTAAGAAATGTAGCTTAATACTTAAAAAACTACTAAATTAACACTTTAAAATATAATTTAATTTACTAAAGCAATATGACATTGAATTAAATTTAATGTTTCTTGTCAGCTTTCATAGTAAACAAATAGAATTAATGAGATGATGCCTTTGAGAGGAAGTAGACAACGTCCAAATTTTCTTCCTTTTTTACAGTAGCTGGTTTAATTGTGCTTTCAGTAAAATGCGGCTGTATAATAGCTAAAGATGCTTCAATAAACCTGTAGGGTATGCCTAATATAGAATTTATAGACGAAAAGGATTTTTTAAACGTAACTTCCATCTTTTTTAAATAGTCAGTTGTGACAAATTGTGATCATTATGATAGTTTTTCCAGTAAGTTCTATACAGTTTTCTAGATCACACTAAGGGGAAATGCAAATTGAGATTTATGTTATGAATACGTTAAGCTTTAATAACGTATATCAATGAACTGTAACTTTTGTCAATTAGTATTTATTCAAAGATCTACGATAACCACTTATTATAGGTTTTCTTTCAGTAATTCATTTGAGGGTCTTGTATCAACCATAGAATCTTAACTAAAAAGAAATTGTATTAAATCAATGAGTATGACGTACGTCTTGGCCCTATTGTGACTGTCCATGTCGTTGTCGACGCACTCCTTCTCTATCTGGAACTTCCTGTGCCACTCAAAAGTTCGGTTCTGGGATATTCCATCCTTCCCATAGGATTGCTGAAGCGTCTTAAGCGTATACGCACCATTTCTACCGAGTTTGATAAAAATATGATTGCGGAATGTTTCAGTACATTCTTTGCCATCATTATTCTGACTGTTTTTTGACGTGTTTCAAAACACCCTATACGTCAACAGAGCTCCTACCTCAACCACAGACAACTGAGCAGCTTGACTCGCTTTCGCCTAAACCTCCCACCACTATTTCCGCCAGGAGAAGTTTTGCGCAGGCGCGATAGGACGGTAAAAAAAATCATGACCTGAACCTTTGGGAAAGACCCTTTACCAGCAAAGGCGTGGGCTCGAGGATGCTATATATTGGTGAACCGTAGTATTTAATGGGTGGATGGTCAAGAGAAGTAAAGCTGTTGACAACAACATGGTAAGTCTGATTGCTTAGTAATTCCTAAGGAAAACCGAGGAGACAACCAAGGCTTTACAACAACCACCTGTTACAGGTTTTATCCAGTAATCCACTTGGGGGTCTTTTATCAACCATTTAATTTCAATTCAAATGAATTGGTATGACGTACGTCTTGGCCCTTTTAAGATTCTCCGTATTCAGTCAACATTTTGAATAGCCTAGTATTTTCTGTATATCCAAATTTTTCGCCTACAGATATTTTACTGAATTCCACGCAGGAACTTTTGGAAGACGGAAAATTGTTTTATTTCCTTTATAATGAATATTTGTTTTAAATTTTGCTGTACAAGGCACGTAAAAAAGTGGTGTGTGTGTGGGGGGGGGGGTAACTACCACCCTAAGTGTCGAGGTTTTCTATATTTTCTTATGATTTTCCTGTTATTTTATTTTTCCGTATTTCCCAATTATATTCATTGTTTTTGTTTATGAATATTGACAATTTTGTTTTACTTTGACGTTTAACGGTTCTTTGTTTTCCTAACATACTACGGATTGTGACAATTTAACCATTTAAAATTTAACCATCGTAACATTTTAACCATTCAACTACAGTTGAAATATAGTTGTTTAACATATTTAAGAAAGAAGTAGATTAGCCATCTGTTATTATCCAATAGGATTCATCAGAGGTATGGCCTACATACCTTATAGAACTATACTGTTGACATTGTAGGAAATATTGGACAAATAAGAATTCATGCTGAGTTTTCCTCATCCCAAGGCTGTCTTTCTTTGTGTCTGTTTTTCATAAATGGAGCAATGGTGGCTCTTTTTTTTTGAAAAATTTAGAAGTTTTGTATTTTGTCTAGAACCCTTTTTTTTTCAGCCATCCCAAATGCAGTCCAGAAATCAAATGGTTTGGTGTTCGCTTTACTGATTTATTTTCGTGAATCTGTGAAGAAACACATTGAGAGTCATCTATCTGAAGAATGCAGAGAAGACTTCAATTCAATTTTGGAGACAAGCTCAAACTTGATGAGAGCAACCGTTCAACCGCTGCTTGATTCAATTTCAGATTCAGTGGAAGCAATCCTTTTGACGATGCATCAGGAAGACTTTTCCGCGTGAGTACTTTTCAATCACTATTTGAAAAACAACCTCGCTCCTTATACAGCCTGAGAACCAGCCCCACTTTTTACACAGCCTGAGAACCAACCTCACTCTTTATACAGGACACTTTCGTCAGAAATCTGAAGGCACTAACTGAGCTGAAGGACAAACCTCACTCTTTATGCAGCCTGAGAACCGACCTCATTCCTTATACAGGGGGTTTTCGTAAAAAAGTCAGTAACTGTGTAATGCTCGTGGGTATAATTTGTATGGTTAGGAGTGGTTGTATGGGGTAAGGGATATCTGAAGGTGGGAAGTTATGTGGTGGAACTTCGTGCGGGTGAGGAGGTGTGAGTAGTATCCCCTTCATGGTTTTAGAATGGCCCATAACCGCTACTCCTTTCTTCCTTTAATATATGAAGATGACGAGGAAGTTTTTGGCGATTCCTTCAAGACGCAGGTGTTACTAATTTTCTTCAAGATGCAGGTGTCTGTTACGTAATAGCAGATGTTAAATATATTTCGGGTTGCGCAATCTTCCGTGACTTTTCGGATCTTGCAATTTGTTTAAGTATTGAAAAAGATTTCATCGAGAACATTGAGAACATCAGAGAACATCAAGGATATTATTTTTATTCTTTAGTAATGAATGCTTTTATTCTATTGGATATTGAAGGCACTAACAATGGCGAAATACAACCTAGAATGTTAAAAGTAGCTGTAGAAATTACAAGGGGTTCCCCCCCCCACACCTCGAATTTTCCCGTAATGCATCTGATACAAATTTTGAGATGGCCAGTTTTTGTCGTAGAAACTTCTAAAAGGGCTTACTTGATTAGAAATTGAAGTCGCTAGTGCCCCTTTTAATAATCGAAAGCGGTTAGAGGGTAACTAACCCCCCTCTTAAGCCTACCATTTCTCCAAACGCATTCAATCAAAAATTTGAGAGAGCAGTTTTGTTCAGCGTACTTAAAAGGTCCGTAAATTATGTCTTTGAGGATGATGATCCCCACTGCCCTCAGTGCAAGGGTAGTAAGTTATGCCCTGGGGGCTTATAAAGTTGTATAGAAAGGGTTGTCGCAGAAAATTTGGAATGGGCTTGTTGGATTGAAAATCAGATGTTTTAGTTTCCTTTTTAAGAATCAGAGTGATCAGAGGATGAATACCCCCCCCCACACACACACACACGTATATCTTTTATTTTCCCGAAATGTATCTGATAGAAATTCTGAGATGACTATTTGTTGTCGTAGAAACTTCGAATAGAGCTCAGTTGATTGAAAATTGAAAGGGTTAATACTCTTTTTGATAGTCGAAAGCGATTGAAGGGCATATAGCCCCCTCCCAAGCCCACCATTTCCTTAAAAAAATCAAATCAAAATTTTTAGATAGTCATTTTTTTCAACGTAGTTCAAAGGGCCAGAAACTATGTATTTGAGCATGACAACCCTACAGCCCTCAGGATAAGGGTTGTAAGTTATACCCTGAGGGCATATAAGGTACATACAGAAAAGATGATCGTATCAACTTCGGAGTTGGTCATTCGATTGGTAGTCCAAAAGTCTAGTTCTCTATTTAAGATTCAGAGTGATCGGGGGATGGATACCCCCCCCTCAAACCTCATATTTTCTGAAAATACATCTGATAGATATCTTCAGATGGCCGTTTGTTGTCTTAGGAAGTTCAGAAATAGCTCCCTCGATTGGAAATTAAAAGGGCTAGTGCCCTTTTTAATAGTCGAAAGATCAAAGAGTACGAAGAGGAAATTACTGATTTATTCATTTAACTGAAATTTGATATTTAATAAAAATGTGACTTTCTAATTTATTTTTTTAATATATAATTACGAATGGTCGATATGTTTTAAATCCTTTTATTGCATTTCTATGTGTATTCTCAAGTTTGAAATGCTGTTTGAATCTTTGTTCTTCCTTTTTTGGGTCTTCTGTTAATTCTTTCATCTTTTTATATGTTGACATTTGAAGTTCTTTTTTGAGTTTCCCGCCTAATTAATATATTCCTGTGAAATACTAACAACAAATTTATGCTAGATATCAATTCTGATTTTGCCGCTAATAAAATAATTATCGATAATTATTGGGATCGTAGAAATTCTATGCTTATGTCGATATTTTTCAATGTTTTTCCAAATTGATGACTTGTTTTCAGTACAAAATTCAGTAATTCGAAAAATAAAAATAAAATTTGCAAATTTAATCATTTTAGAAATAACTACGAATGGTCCACTAGTTTAAAGTTTTGTATTCCGTTTCTATGTTCTGTTCCGTTGTATTCCGTTCCATTGTATTCCGTTCCGCTGTATTCCGTTCCGTTGTATTCCGTTCCGTTGTATTCCGTTCCGTTGTATTCCGTTCCGTTGTATTCCGTTCCGTTGTATTCCGGTCCGTTGTATTCCGTTCCGTCTTCCGAAGTTTGAAGCTCTTCTTCTTTGTGTACATTTGAAATTGTACATTGAATTTGTATATTGAAATCTTTTAAAATTCCCACCTAATTGATATATTTCCGCGAGTTGACAGAAAATTCATAGTAGCAACTGGGACTGCAGGAATAGGCTATAGATTTTGTGTTAAAATACGATGCTGTTGTAATCGTATGTCGATGTTTTTCAAAATTGTTGACTCGTTTTCAGTACGGAATTCCAAAATTCGAAAGGTAAAAAAATGAAACTTGTAAATTTACTCATTTTAGAAGTAACTACGAATGACCCATGAGTTCTACAATTAATTTCGTATTCCATCTTATACTTGTTCTGACTTTTGAAGATTTTTTTTAAAATTCCCGCCTAATTGATACGTTTCCGCGAGTTGACAGACAACTGTTAGTAGTAGTTACCGTAAAATCAAGCCTTAGGTTTTATGTCAAAATACAATGCTACTCTTAGCGCATGTTGATATTTTCAGGCCTGTTAGACAGAACACGCGCTCAACACCTCAATGCTCCCTGTATTTACGTGAACTACAGGGATTTATTCTTCGTGTCTCCAAGGACTATCTTGGCCTTTATGGAAATAAAGAGAATCTTCAACCTATGTAAGTATAGAACTATCAGCAATTTTTTACGGCTATTATGCATCTTCTGTTGAAAATGAAGATTATACAAGGAATTGCTTTAATGAAAGGATTGTTTCATATATGAAATAAATAAAACAATATTATATATATATATATATATATATATATATATATATATATATATATATATATATATATATATATATATATATATATATATATATATATATATATATATATATATATATATATATATATATACTAGCTGTTGGGGTGGCGCTTCGCGCCACCCCAACACCTAGTTGGTGGGGGCGCTTCGCGCCCCCCCCAAGCCCCCCCGCGCGCGTAAGTCGTTACGCGCCATAATAGTTACGCGCCATTGTAGTTGTGTCCCTATGTCCCACCTGTGAATATAGATAGATATATATATATGGTTTTAACTACGTAAAACTTGCGAATATACAACATTCTTTGCTGTCCCATTGTCTTTGCATATAAATAGATTGTCAGGTTTACCGACTCTTGAATATGCAACATATAATGGTCCATGGGAAAACAATCTGTATTCAGATCTATACCTCATGATTCTAATGATTGCCCTTGAGCTTTGTTGATGGTGATTGCTAATCGACCATTCCCTGTCCCGGTGTCCCGGTCGTCATTTACATCCCCCTGTTTCCCCCGGTGTCCCCGTTGTAGTTGTGTCCCTGTGTCCCGGTCGTCATTTATATTCCCTGTGTCCCGGGTCCCGGTCGTCATTTGTATCCCGGTGTCCCGGTCTGTATATACATTCGTTTTTTAGTTTTGTTTTTCTCCTTTATTTTTTTCCTTTTTTTTTCTTTTTTAGCTTATTTAGATTTTTAGATTTTTTAGTTTTTTTATTAGTTTTTAGTTTTTTTTTCTTTTTAGTTTTTTTGTCCCGGTCGTCATTTATATCCCCCTGTTTCCCCCGGTGTCCCCGTTGTAGTTGTGTCCCTGTGTCCCGGTCGTCATTTATATTCCCTGTGTCCCGGTCGTCATTTGTATCCCGGTGTACCGGAGTTGTGTCCCTGTGTCCCGGTCGTCATTTATATTCCCTGTGTCCCGGGTCCCGGTCGTCATTTGTATCCCGGTGTCCCGGTCTGTATATACATTCGTTTTTTAGTTTTGTTTTTCTCCTTTATTTTTTTCCTTTTTTTTTCTTTTTTAGCTTATTTAGATTTTTAGATTTTTTAGTTTTTTTATTAGTTTTTAGTTTTTTTTTCTTTTTAGTTTTTTTGTCCCGGTCGTCATTTATATCCCCCTGTTTCCCCCGGGTCGTCATTTATACTCCCTGTGTCCCGGTGCTTTGTTGATTGCTAATCGAACATTCCTTTTGTCCTGGTCGCTTTCTCTTTGAGTGTCGTCATTTATTTTTTTCTTTTTTAGTTCTTTTAGTTTTTACCTTTTTTAGTTTTTTTTTAGTTTTTAGTTTTTTTAGTTTTTTACCTTTTTTTAGTTTTTTTAGTTTTTTTTAGTTTTTTAGCTTTTTTATTTTTTTTATTAGTTTTTAGTTTTTTTGTAGTTTTTGCCTTTTTTTTAGTTTTTTTAGTTTTTTAGCTTTTTTATTAGTTTTTAGTTTTTTTTGTAGTTTTTGCCTTTTTTTAGTTTTTTTAGTTTTTTAGCTTTTTTATTTTTTTTATTAGTTTTTAGTTTTTTTTGTAGTTTTTGCCTTTTTTTTCTCTTTGAGTGTCGTCATTTATTAGTTTTTTCCTTTTTTTTTTAGTTTTTTATTGGTTTTTACCTTTATTTTAGCTTATTTTTCAGTTTTTTCCTTTTTTTTAGTTTTTTTTATTTTTTAGTTTTTTTAGTTTTTTACCTTTTTTTAGTTTTTTTAGTTTTTTAGCTTTTTTACTTTTTTTATTAGTTTTTAGTTTTTTTTGTAGTTTTTGCCTTTTTTTAGTTTTTTCAGTTTTTTTTTTAGTTTTTTATTGGTTTTTACCTTTATAGTTTTTTTAGTTTTTTAGCTTTTTTATTTTTTTTATTAGTTTTTAGTTTTTTTTGTAGTTTTTGCCTTTTTTTAGTTTTTTCAGTTTTGACGTCACCTGATCCAGTTTTTTCAGGTGACGTCACCTGACACATCCATCCATCCATCCACAGACAACTTATTTTTATATATATAGATATTTTTTTATTAGTTTTTAGTTTTTTTTGTAGTTTTTGCCTTTTTTTTCTCTTTGAGTGTCGTCATTTATTAGTTTTTTCCTTTTTTTTTTTAGTTTTTTATTGGTTTTTACCTTTATTTTAGCTTATTTTTCAGTTTTTTCCTTTTTTTTAGTTTTTTTTAGTTTTTATTTTTTTTAGTTTTTTACCTTTTTTTAGTTTTTTTAGTTTTTTAGCTTTTTTACTTTTTTTATTAGTTTTTAGTTTTTTTTGTAGTTTTTGCCTTTTTTTAGTTTTTTCAGTTTTTTTTTTAGTTTTTTATTGGTTTTTACCTTTATAGTTTTTTTAGTTTTTTAGCTTTTTTATTTTTTTTATTAGTTTTTAGTTTTTTTTGTAGTTTTTGCCTTTTTTTAGTTTTTTCAGTTTTGACGTCACCTGATCCAGTTTTTTCAGGTGACGTCACCTGACACATCCATCCATCCATCCATCCACAGACAACTTATTTTTATATATATAGATATATGGCACCCCTTTCAACTCATACAAATTAGAAATCAAGAGGAAAAAGAAGGATGTTTTGTCGTAAATTTGTTTCTGGTGAGAATCTCCTAAAAAATATATTTCCCAGTTTAAGGGTAAAATTGAGGCTATAAAGCTTTGGAGGAGAATTCAATCATCTCTTAAACAAAAATTGTATTTACCTTCATGGGTTTCGTATTTCAGAGCATATTAAATCGAAGGTTCAAGCCCTTAAATATCTAATTGTAGTATTTTCTTAGAATATTTATTATATTGAATAAAATATTGTTTTAAATTATTAAAAATTATTTTGTAAAATATAAATGTTGATTTTATATATGTACCAATTTATGGCTATTTAATCTTGAAGTTCGAAGTTGTCATCAGTTGCCACTGAAGACGAAAAGGTGCAATGTGCACTCCTATTAGTGATGCTATCACTTTCACACATAAGGATAATTAACATTGAAATTATTTTATAAAATATAAAGACCAATTTGTGGGTATTTACACTTGAAGTTCGAAGTTGTCCTCAGTTGCCCCTGAAAATGAAAAGGTGTAATGTGTACCCCTGTTAGTGCTGCTATCACTCTCACGCCATAAGGATAATTTTGATTTTTCACCATGAGAAACCACTCAAAGTAAATGTCATTGGTCAACTTCAAAATTCACTACCACTGCCGCCACAACCGAAACAGGAAGAAGATTTATCAAAGTTTTGTCATTGTGTTAATGCCTCAATCATTGATATTTTTTCACGCCGACGTTTAGTTCTCAAGATGATAACCTGTATTGATCTAAAAGTCCAAGGGCTATACAAAACGAAAAATTCAGCTCTAAGTATATCTTCTTGTTCAATTAAGAAGAAAACATATTACAAAAATCTGTTTCTATGCTGTATTGCTAGTCTGAGAAATTGTCCTAACCTTTCAAAACTTGCAGAACACTCATCCCTCTCTATGGTCGTCAGCCATCTCTCATCAAACCTATACTCTTTATAAACTTTCATTCGCAACTCGCTCAATCTTTCACATTCACCCATCAGATGATCCATAGTCTAATCCATATTATCACGAACCTTTCAAAAGAAATTTGAAAGGTGGTCCTTTCAAAAGAAACGACCACCCTGCCCTTACCTACTCTATAAATATATTATATTTTATAATATATATTATATTAAATATTATATTTATATTATATTAGATTGTATATTAATAAATTATGTATTAAGATATATTAATAAATTATACTAATAAATTATATTATATTATATTAATATCATATATGATATTAATATTATAATAGATATAAATATATTATATTATATATAAAATCTTGTACTAAGTGATAAGCTATTCGCCCTGTATTCAATTTAATGCACTTTAACTACCTGTTTCCTAAATTCACCTTAAAAAATACTCCATGTGTTTTAATATTTAGTTATAACAGTTCATAATGATGGTCTTTGTTGATAAAGAATATCTTGTAATTATAGAAGATCATTTAATAAGTAATTTAAAATCATTCATATTCCAGGGTGATCAAGACTGCAAATCGTTGTTTTGATTTATTTTTGAGACATACAAGTTTAGTGCGGCCACTTGGAGAAGGGGGAAAATTACGTATGGCAGCAGATTTTGCACAGGTACGTATATATGTATTTTTTTTCTTTTTCCCTCAGTCTTGTGTTGATTATTTTTTGTGCCCAAGTAATGTCTGTTTTGCTCATGATATTATGCATTGAGATGAACACATACACATTGAGATGCACATACGCAGACGTGCCCATTCACATTTTAAATGCATGCAGTAGTGTCGTTTGGGGAGGGGCAAGGAGGACAGCTCCCCCCAATAATTTGGAGAAATAATTATTATATAGCCCATGCCCCTTGACTATCCGGATATGGACCCCTCTTAACCCCTCCCAACAAAAATACGCCCAACAATACGCCCCTGAACATATGCACACTTCCAAGCTTGCTTATTTATCATATTTTCTGATCAAGTAATTTTTGTTTGGCTCGCATACGTATCCATAAGCACAAACAAACGTGTTTGTAAAATACACCAACACACACACACATCCATTGACACTCACACATTAACCTGCACACAAAAAGAAACGCATATTTTTCATACACACACATTCAAGCTTATATGCGCATTCACAAAGTTCGTTCAGTATAAAAACTAACTTAATCATTATGAGACCTAAATTTTTAGCTGCCTTAGTGGATAAAAACAAAAAAAGGACATACCTAAACTTAACTTAAGGACTTAACTAACCCATACTTAGCTTGTGACATTAATTTTTTTTTCGATTTTGCAAGAGTTAGGCTAGTCTCAGATTTCTATTCAATAAAAATAAATTTTATACTTACATTTATTCATATATTTTCTTTACAATTAATTTAAAAGGTATTTTTCTAACTAAATAACATCTATTGAAACAAACAAATTGGCGTAAGTTCTTGACGTGCATTGTATATTTGCGTTAAACAGTCTAGCTAGGAGTTCAAATTATTGGGAAGTCTTGCCAGATTTAGTGATATTCCCAGATATTGGGAAGTTTTGCCAGATTACCGCCAGATTTAGTGAATTCTTGCCAGCTGGCCTACTAAACTCTGATTTGAGCATTGAATTTGTAAAAATCGACCCGACCCGACCGGTAATTTTAAGAACTCAGTGACTACATTAGGCTCCATTAGCCTAAATATGGGTATTGGTATCAATTATGGGTATATCTGGCTGAACGAAAATATACGAGTTTTTCAGCGTAAACTTTAAATTTTTCTCTACAACAAACTAAGGAAAAGCCATAAAGCTATCAGATAAACTATATGAAGTGAAATTCCCCTTCAAAGGGGAATTTGAAGGTGAGATTTTTTTAATTGGCCTGACTGAAATATGTAGAAATTTATCCTATGGACCACTTGATGCCTTCAAAAATTGACAATTATTATCAGTATCACCCCTTTTACTTAACTAAGTATTTTCAAGTCCCCCCCCCTTCCGTCCAGTGGACTAGTTGAGGAAACACTAATTCTAGTTAGTAATATGATTTTACGTTCAATGAGACCTTACGCGAAACCATTTTTTTTTAATCTCTGACAGTGTGGTAGATTTGGCCCACAGCGCCTTTCTATCTGGCTTATGAACTTTCTAATTTGCCCACAATAAAATTGGATACTGTGACATCTGAATGCAGAGAACAAAGAATGTGATTTTTATTTTTTCATTCCCATGATCGTTTCATTTTTTAGCTTTTTTTTCTTTGCTTTATATGAAAAACCGGCCTGTTTTACCATCCCTTGATATAGTTTGTATCTGGCTTGGAAAGATGTGATTTCAATTGATCCAGGATTACAGTTTCTATACCGTTTTGTTTCTCTCAAGAAGTATATGCTTCGTTGACTTCGTCCTTGTCAAAGGATTTTTTTTCCCGCTAAAAATTTGACAGATTAATTGTACGTGACTTTCTTTTTTTGTGTTCTCTTAAATGGAACTTCCAGCGTGTTTTGGTTGTTTGTCTCTTTTTTTCGTTCCTTTTGTTTGTAGTCCACATACATTCCAGCGTCCACCAGTTTTCTTTTAAGTTAAGGATTTGTCTTAATTTAGAATTCATCCAAATAAAATAAGATGCGTATTCGTCAAACTATAAAAAAAATATCTAGCAAATTATGTCAAAACCATAATTTTTTTTTTTAATTGGGGGCAATTTGAGGGAGGGGAAGGGGGTCTGAAGTCTTGCTCTTAACCTGTTTTTTGTTCTTAAAAACCATTTTGAGTTCTAGTTTCAATGTTTCGCATGTCTCCTGTATTTAATACGTGAAACGCAATTTCTTTTTTCAGTAAACAATCATTCGTTTCCATTGATTTTCTCTATAGGTATGAACTCATACTCAATACTCATACTTAATTTTCAGGGCTGAAAAAGTGTTACCTCGTTTTTAAGCTAGTTTTGTATAATTCTATCTGATAGCCTTGTTTTTAAATTAGATGGAATTGGCATTAGCACCCCTCGGTTTGAGACTTAGCGAATCAGGACAATCATACAAAGCTGTGAAAGCTTTTAAATCAATGCTATTCAATACTTTAGAGGACCTCGTTCAGTCTCCTTTAATTGGTGAAGTAGTGCCGTACAGCGTTGTCTTGCATTTCATTTTCGCTCAGTCACCACCTGTCTTGAAATCGCCTCATCAGGTCAGTCAATCGTTTATCAATCTATCTTTTACTGTGCCTCTTTTTGTCTTAATTTCTCTCTTTTTTTATATTAAAAGCCATTCTTTCCACAGCTCAATTTACCAAAGCCGCGATTGTGGAACTTCCTATACTGCGGATAGATATTTTCTTAAATATCAACATTTTTTTTTAATACCGATATTCTTTAAAGTGTCTTAGCTCTTGAGATATTGTAATTCCACCAGTAATAATGAGTATACAATTTCCTTCTTTCAGATCTTTGTTTCTTCTTTTTGTTCTTTCAATTCTTTATTTATTCCTTCTATTCTTTATTTGTATTTCTTCAATTCTTTCAATAATAAAATTTTCAATCCTTCTTTTAATGCAGTATCTTAGCTGTTTACAAGCAATATCGAAGAGTCTTTAAACATTTACAAATTCTAGTGTGAAATGTGTGGTTGACTCAGAAATTTTTAGCGATAGCCAATTTTTCTTAAGAGCACCCCCTTCTCTACCACAAAAAAGTACTAATGACTGTGGTTTCTTTTTCTTCTTTTTTTCCATCTCTGTTTTAAAAACAATCCCCTCTTCCATAAATAACTACGTTTTTTCGTTTTTCCTTTTTCTTTTTTTATCCAATTAGAAAAATCAATACACTTGCTGTTGTGTAAATCGTATATACATGCAAAGTAAGAAAACAAAGAAGAAAATTTTAATAATTGGCAAGCAATTGGTAAGTCACAAGCAATGACACACTTTCTTCGTCGCTTCTTTTTATTGAGATAATAGACTTAGAATGTCAATGGTCTATTCAAACCTGCAGATCTGAAAATGCTGGTTAAGTTAAGAAAGTTATTGTTCAATGAACTGTTTTATTGGATTAACATAATACAACTTATACATGTCAACACGTACAAGGCCAACAGAGAATTAAAGCTCGGTCATCTCCTTTGGCACAAGAAATAAGCCAACGACAATAACAAAAAATTCACACTTCCAAGAAGAAGAAGAAGAATAGCAACAAAAAGCAGTGTTATCTGGAACTAATATATATTGGACTAGTATGCTACTGCAAGCTGAAAGAACCATGTTCTTTAAATTATTTTAAATGTGAGCAACGAATAGAATTCACTTTCTCGTTTGTATTTATTCAAAATGAGAGAAAGCTGGTATTCTATGCTTAATCGCATTCTCTCATTCTTCACAAATGGGAAAATAAACGTGTTCCTAGCTCTTGATATATGATAATGTTGATTTTCAATCAGAAGCTTCAGTCCATTCAAAAAATTTACCTTTACATTGAATTTTTAAAACCGCCCATAGTTTTTAAAAATCGCACTGCTAAATTAAAATGAAAATTTTGTTTCAACTCAATAATATAAAAAAAAAGAAATTTTAGCCTCAGATAAGCGTTCAGTCTTGCTATTGAGTCTATTAGTCTTAACAAACTCTGAAGATCAACTTGTTCCTAGCTGTTGATAAATGGCAAGATTGATTTTCAGTCAAAAGTTTCAGTTCTTTTCAGGAAGTGATTTTTGTGTTCGACTTTTGAGTCGGTCTATAACATGGACGCCGATTGGGGCAGAGGACTGAAAGGCAATTGCCCCCCTTCTTGTATTCTGAAGAATTATTTTCTTGTATCCTTAGTAAAATAAAAATGGAATAAAAATCCCCCTCACATCTCCTATGTTTATATGAATGTATACCCCTGGTGTATAGGATGTCAAAGCATCTTCAAAAACCTACATACTGTGTGTAAAGTATTTTGCAAACTTAGATAGAGTCAATCGTGAACACTCTACTTAAGGAGGAGAATGTGCTTTGACCAGCTATATTTAGCTGAGGATCAAAATTATGTGAATGTCTTATTCTTTTATGGTCCTTAGAACAATTGTATACCCTATGGTACTGCTAATTACCAGCTAAAATTTAAAAAGAATATAAAACAAATAAAAAATAATTTATTCGAGTCATTTAAGCTGATATTTGACTATGCAGATGCTGATTGCGAATAAGCCCCGTCTTTTGAAAAATTCAAAGTCTAAAGTTTTGTGTTATTAAACAACATCCAGCTATAGCTTGCACGCAACATGTGTCATTATATGAACATATAATTGTCAACAATTACAAATTACGTGAACAAATGTCAACTTATGTCATTCGATTCATTAGAAATTACTGTCATCACTTTAGCTTCCAACATAATAATCTTAGTTTTCAAAAAAAAAAATCTATTTTTTAAAATTTTAAAAAACATCCTTGGCTAATCTACTTTTTATATTTTCGCAGCATCCACCATTTTTACTTTACTACCGAGGTAAGCGAAACTATCCACTTGATCGATCTTCTTGTTACCCAACATAACCTCATCGCCTTCATTTATTCCAAGTCTGAGTGACATAGTCTGCTCAGCGTTTATTTTCAAACATGTTCTTGCATCCTGAACTCTCAAAATTTCCAAAAATTTATTCACTTTGCTTGCATTTTTGTGTTTCTAAGACACTTAAATCATCCAAAAATCTAAGTTTAACAGGGTTTAACCTTCCCTTTTGATTCCATACTCTTCCATAGCCTTTTGCGTGTTAGTACAAACAAAAATGAAACAAGACTAAAAAATTGGAAATCCTACTTCTTGGTAAACGCATTTAGATTTAAAGAAACGATATGTTTTACGAAGAAACGATTTTACATTAAGGGTATTTGCTGTTATTTTTGTTCTAAGGCAGCGGATAATAGAAAATTGTGTTTTTGTATTTCTATAAATGCAAAACGGAAAACGACGTCTGTCTTTTGTGTTATAAGAATTTTACGGACCAAATTTGTTATAACTTGCCATTTTCAGCTGAAGGTAGTGATATTTAGTTACAATCAATGACATTAATAATAATTGAATTTTGGGACGTACTAACTACTTATGTGATTTCCCAAAGAATAAATATTCAAAAACTAATTATATTGCCTTTCTTTACAGACCGCCAATTGGTCGATTACGAAATATTCTCAATGGCTTGACGAGCATCAAAATGAAAAAGATCGTCTTCTTCTTGTTCGAGGTGCTTTAGATGCCTATGCGCACGGTGCTAAAGCTAAAAATGTCAAGTTACTTGGTGAATTCGAAATTATGCTACAGCTTGTAGAAAAGGGTCTTAACACCCTCTGAGCTTTAAATTGCATTATTGCTGGTGAATTGATCGTTTTGCTATTATTACTTTTTAACACTGGTACAATAAAATATTCATAAAATGGTTGATTTATTTCCTATCCCTTCACAAAACCTCATTTAGGACTTTTCATATTGTGTTTACAGTTCTCGATCGCTTCGTATGTCTGTTTAACGCTAGGGATATTATTTGGTTATATATGATGCTAATGCTCTTTTGGAGAGGTTTACAGAAAATGATTGTGAGTACCTCCATAGGTAAGCCATTTCATATTAATATGCGGCTTGGGAAAAAGCAATATCTCGGTTTTTCACATCGTTTGCTTCAGACAGTTATTCTACACAGTTCCTTATAAATTCTTTTTTCTCGTATTGAAAGCACGTATTAATTCATAGAAAGAAAAACTCGGGTGGGTTTGGTCTATAGCTTTCGTGTCCCGAGTCTTTAGAAAATAAAACTCAGGCGCTATTAGAATTGCAATCATAATTTTAGTAATGATCTGTTTGTATATTGACAAGAGGGCTCCATATTTTTCTGGGAAGGTGGATTGTGCAGCTTTTAGCTGGATTCGTAATAAAGCCTAGCAGAAGACGCAAGTTGAGCTGAAAACGTCGATATGTATATCTCTTTTTTAAACTTTTGGCATAAAATACTTCGAATTACAAGAGTCGGATTTGTATGCCAGTGTTCTTTCTTTTTATGGATCGCATTCAACGTGTTATCTTAGACACCTGAATTACCTCCTTTAGAGCTTTTTTTTTAGAGGTGAGACCTGAAAAATCTGTTTATTTTTTGTAGGTTTTTATAGTCTCCATTATTTTGCGATCTTAAAAATAGAGTCTTGCTTGGCAACTTTGTACTACTGCCATTACTTGTACTTTTTTTTTAAACATAAGTGATAAAGAAGAAAAATTCATCTTGTCCTAGGAAAATTTTGCGTGCTTTCTCATGAGGGATAGTAGGATTCTCTATTTTATACACATATACATATTCAGGCTCCACTGTACTCGTTTTTCCTTTTTGCGTTTTACTCAAGCCACGTCTAAATAGGTACAGCGGCTTGTCTTAGCTGGCGAATAGCCTGACTTAGATGACTTTTTGCTCCTGCTGGGGACCCAGAGTAAAGAGAGTTGTGATTTTTTCGCATTCGGTTTGAACAATCTTGTGCGAAAGAAATCTAGAGTAGAGTGAGAAATTACTCTTTGCCTCCTGCCCAAATGTTCTTGTGCGAATGGGACCCAGCGTAGAAAGAGAAATGACTCTTTGCCTCCAGTTCCAATGGTCCTGCGCGAATGGGATCCAGCATAGAGAGAGATGTGACTCGTCGCTCTAGTCCTAACGGCAAGCATGACTGCTTCTTTAAGATCGGTATCAACCATGGAAGGGTACTTAGTGAGGTTGTATCTCCATCTGAACCGGGGTACCTCCAGCCATGAGCAGAAGGGTCAAAATTGAATATAATGCTGGCGTGTCTCTCTGCTGGCATGCGTACTAAATGATCGAACCGCCGTAGGGTTAATGCGGCGATCTAACGAGAATTGGGGGTGTTATTTGTTAGTGCCAGCAGTTGGATATTTGAGTCGTAGCACCTAATCCCTTTGATGTGTCTCATGAACTTTGTTTGGACTACATCTAGGGCATCACGAATATAAGCAGTAGCCGGCCAGGTCTAAGCACCGTAATTAAAGATTTGAATTACAGTGGTAGTGTAGATTCGCACATTGTTCGCCCGCTGATGTTGGGCTTCGACCGCAAGGAACTGCCTATTCGTGCCGCAATTAATGTGGCTTTAGCGATGTGTGATTGGACTTCTGTTTCAATTAAGCCGTTGTTGGTGATGACAGATCCAAGATAGGTAAATGACTTGAGAACTTCAACAGAGTTCCCGAATGCGTTAAATTCTGGTGATTTGGAATAAGATGCCTGAATAAACTCGAAGTTGCCACTCGCTTAGCTCATTCAAAAAACTTTTAAATAGTTTTTGGCTTCGTATGTGTGTTTTTTTTTTATTCTTTGCTTTTTTCTCTTTTTTGGGTAGGATTGATTGAGGTCCATTTTATTTATTTATTTTAATTATTGATTAGAGTTTATTTAATTTAATTATTCAAGTTTTTAACTTTCTTTCTTCTTTTCGTTTTCGTTTTCTTTTTTTTTTCGGTGGGTGATGTTTTAATCTTTACACATTTCTTTCCTTTTGATTTAGTGCTTAATTAAATCGTGTGTCTTCCCCCTCCTTAAGAGACTTAGGAGCATTTGTGAGATTTGTACGGTGTATTCAGTGTATATTTAGTTAATTTTAAATAAACCTTATCTCAATTAAAAAGTATTGAATATTCACTTATATTTAATATGTGATATTACACAGTATTACATTATATATAAAATTAATATCAGTTTGACTTTTTACCGTTCATTCTGAAAGTAATTATGTAGTTAATTATGTTTTCAATTTGTTAAAGACACATACTACTATATTCGGGTCAAGTTTTTTCTTCTTTTTCAGAAGTTGAAGATAAGTTGACAAAAAGAGAATGGAAAACTTACCAAGAGTTGTATCAAAGAGTATAGGTAG
Source organism: Artemia franciscana (assembly GCF_032884065.1). Taxonomy (NCBI): domain Eukaryota; kingdom Metazoa; phylum Arthropoda; class Branchiopoda; order Anostraca; family Artemiidae; genus Artemia; species Artemia franciscana. The sequence continues at coordinate 11,392,861 of NC_088875.1, read as the reverse complement.
CTTACAAGAGTAACTGACGCTAGTGTCGACACTAGTGACAATACTAACGACATCTAGCATTTGGCATTTTGTGGTCTTTTTTAGGGTAATAATATTGTAAAAATATGTTTAGGCTAGGTTTCTCACATTCTTTGAGTGGAATCTTTAGCGTTCAAGTATGGGAATATTGGAATTAAAAATTAATAACACCAATTATAATAAGCGTTTAGCATCTTCGATAAAATTTCAAATTAAAAAAAAAACTAGTTTTTCAACTAAAAGTAAGGAGCAGCATTAAAACTTAAAACGAACAGAAATTTGTGTGTATATGAGGGGGGTTACCACCTCTTAACACCTCGTTCTTCATGCTAAAGTTATTTAGTAGTTAAATAAAAGCTTCTTACTGTTCTAATTAAACGAACCTTGTGTTTCAGGAGCCATTCTTAAACAATTAGGACCGAATTCAAACTTAAGCGTAAAGAGCGAGGTGCTGTTGAGGGGGGAACCCTCCTCATATACGTGATAATTTCTGTTCGCGCTAAGTTTTAATGTTGCTCCTAACTTTTAGTTGAAAAAACTTGTTGTTTTTAACTTAATTTCTGATCTTTTTTTTAAATAGCGCCAGGAAATCTAGCTCCACCTCCACGGAAAAATCCCTCCTCTCCAAGGATACTCTCTCTAGATAATCCAATCCTCGTGAAAATTTGCCCCGGACAATTACTCTTAACATCTGCACGCGTAAAATTGAGTCGGCAAAGGAAAAGCAAGACAAAAGAAAAATTTCATATAGGAATTCTGGCAAATTTCACCAGTGTAAAATTTTCCCTGAAAAACTAACCCTCTGGAAACTTCCCTCACCACAGGAAATTCTCCCCGTAGATAATCTCCTCAGCGCTTGGAAAATCAGGCAAGTTTTTTTTCAGGATCTTAGCCTTTCATGGGTGAGATTAAAGTTAATGAAAGTTATATATTTGGAATCATCATGATAAGCCAATCGTTTGATATATCAATTGGTATTAAAATTCGGTTTTTTAGAGTTTGGGTTACATTGAGCCGGGTCGTTCCTTACCTACGGTTCGTTACCGCGAACTGTTTGATACTGATTACTTATTTGTAACCCGTTACAAAATAGAGAATGCAGAATAAAAAGAAGAAAAGAAAGAAACACTTCAAACAAGAAAAAATTGCACCAAACGAGTATAGACACTGTAGGTGGGTTGGCACTTACAGGCACCATGAGGTAGTTTGCCAGCAAGCTCCATAAATTTTAACCAATTTCGTGGAGTGGAGCCCTTAAGTAGATATGAGGCTTCTATTTTTAAAGAATGGAAATAGATAGAATAAAAAACGGGAAAATGAAAATATTCAAAGTTGTCAAAAGCCTTTATGTACAATGTATCAAGAAGATCTAAGGGAAGAAAGAGAAAATTTTTTCGAAAACCACGGTACTAATCTCAACCCAAGATGCTACTACTTCTACTAGTAACTCACTGCAGCACGAAGCCGCCTGAAGCCAACTACGCTACGCATTCCAATCTGTTTAAAACCTCCCTCTTCACACCCTCCTAGGAAGTTCCAATTTCCTTTAAATCTTTCCTGGCGACATCCTCCTATTCCGTTCGGGGAGAACCTGCTTTTCATTTGACCCTAAATGGTTGGTCGACAAGAACGGTCTTTGGGAATTCATTCTTCATCTGCAGAACTTGTCCTAGCCTTCTCAGCCTTTCACTCATCATAGCCCTAGAAAGTGGGATTGAACCACATTTATTATAAAACTTACTGTTTGAGACTGTTTGTACCCAATTATCTGGTTTGGGATGGGGGTCAGTGGCGTGACTGTAAGCTTAGCGAGAGTCAATCCAGCTCTAAATGGGTACCTGGAGAAACTCGGTGAAGGTAAACAGGAAGGGTGTGCGAAAGTACAGTATGGTTGGCCTCCAACCCCCATTTGCACTTCATGGCTGAAAGGCTATGTATTCTTATATTATTATATATATTTTACTGCTTGAGTTTCTGTCAGTCAGATAGGTACCCAAAACGAACTTTAGGTAATTTCCCTGGAACATCTAGCAATCCTTCTTTTTGAGCGCCCACGCTTCAGAACCAAACTTGACCACTCGCATTACTGTAGCTTCCAATATTCTAACCTTGGTTCATCTCTATGAACCAAGGTTAGAATTATCTTCATATTCTTCTAAAGTTTTTCCAGCTTTGAAAAAACACCCTGGGCCTTGACTAATCTTCTTTTACTATCTTCACTGCACCCTCTATCTTTGGTAAACGATACTACCTAGGTAAGTGAAGCTGTCCACTTGACCGATCTTCTTGTTACCCTATATCACCTCTTCACCATCTCTTACTCCCAATTTAAGCGACTTAGTCTTCTCGATGTCAATTTTCAAACCTATTTCTTGCACCCTGAGCACTAGAACCTCCAAAACTTAATTCATTTTGCTAGAAGTGTTCAAATCATCAGCAGAATCTTAATCTAGGGGTGTTTTAATTCTTCATTTGACCCAGAGCTCTCCCACAGCCTCTGCTGTGCTCTGTAGGACAAAGTCCATCAACGTCAACCATATAAATGGGGATAGAACGCAACCCTGCGTAGGTCCTGCTTTAGTACGAAACGAGCCTTAACCGTAACCGTAGCAGTGCTATTCCCGTACATAGCACTGATCACATGAGGACTAAAGGGGTCTGATTACTCTGGCACTTCTCAATTATTAATATGAGTGAAAATTTAGTCGAAGCGTCCTCTCCCCTTCGTATAGACCCTCACTTGACAAGACGTATCCCAATGGCTAAAGATAAGGGTGTCGAAAAATGTTTAAGGGGCCGCTTAAGCAAAATGAAGCACAAATAAATGTGATTAGAAAACTAGCGAAAGTCAGAATCGCAACAGCTAAAGCAAATATCTGAAGTAATGATGAATGAAAGTAAACAACAAAATCTACGGTTGGAAGACAAGTTACAACGATGATCTTAAATGAAGTCTGTGATTAGAAGAGAAGCAACAGTGAAAATCACAACGAATCTCAGAAGAGTACAAATCATATAAAATGTATGACTCTGAAGAATGAAGAGGAAGAAGGAATTGAATCAAACAGTTCGTGGTAACAAAAGGAGCGACCAGGCTCAATAGTAACCCAAACTTCAAAAAACGGAATCTTGATACCAATAGTTACATCAAAAGAATCGAATTTTAATGCTGATTTTAAATATATAAGTTTCATCAAGTTTAGTCTTACCCATCAAAAGTTACGAAGAGAAACACCCCCTAAAAGTCATGGAATCTTAACGAAAATCCCACCATGAGATTCAGGAATCAGACAACCCTACTGTAGAAGTTTCAAGCTCATATCTACAAAAATGTGAAATTTTGTATTTTTCGCCATAAGACAGATCACGGGTGTGTTCCCTCCTCAACGCCCCGCTCTTTATGCTAAAGTTTGACTCTTTCTCTCAACTCTACTTTTTAAAACATTGAAAAACTTTAGTGTAAAGAGCGGGGCATTGAGGAGGGAAACAAAGTGAATGCCTCTGTAAATACCACGCTTGCTCTTATCATCTTTCTAATAGAGGGGGTTTTATTAAAGTTTACCTATAATCGCTAGGAATTTCACGCTTTTCAAAAATCATATCCACTGTCTTCAATAATTTATCTCTCACTCACAACCACCATATATAGAAAAATTAAGTTTGTACACTATCCTCACCTGGGAGCTTATTATTTTCAATCCTTTTAGTACTGTTACTAACACTTCCTCACAAAATAAATCTTCCTTCGCTTCCAAAGTGCCACAAACTTTCTCATTCTTTTCTATATCTTTTGCTGTAAATTTATCAGTTTTGGATATTCTAAAAATATTACACCCATCAATCTTTAAACATCTCCTTATCACTAATGGTGGCCTCGTTCCGTTCATATCTTTAACTGGGACAATTCCTAACTGTATATTCCCTCTCAATTTCTTAAGATGTCAGTACAATATTTTACTAATATGGCGTATGGCTGAATCTTCCAGATCCTCAGCAATTTTGTCCATGGCTTCCACTTCAAACATCCTTATTTCATACTTCAAGGCTTTCTCCACTTTCCTTAAATTCCTTTATTTTCAAATGTTCTATCACTGAAATACTTCTTGCACAAGACCCTCTTTTTCTCTACTAAACAATTAACCTTGGAATTTAACTTATGTTTTTAATTTAATTTTGCTTATGTGTCCGCATTTCTTGGCAAACTGGACGATTTTACTGGACTTTTTTCATATTCCCCCTCCAAACTCAAAACCCAAGCTGCACCCCTGATTGACTTTGAAATGTTAGGCCTACTAAATTCTGTTTTCTTTCCCATACTTTGCATTAAAAGTATCTGAAAAGATAAGATTGTAGAATTTTAAGACAAACAAAGTCGCCAAACGCTAGATGGCATTGTGATTTTCTTTTTGACACTAACACCTGTTTTGTTCTTATAAGTCCTTATAAAAAAATTACCGTTCTTACAAAAAGTCAGTCACCTTTTACTTTTAATCCATTATTACCCTAAACACTTTTACTTTTCATTATTCTCGGAAAAAAGCCAAAACGTTTGTAGCTTGTAGCACAAATTGCACTATTGAAACCAAATTTTTGACTAGTCTAACCTGAGGTCCCAAGAAGCTTTTAGTCTAAAGATCAAGTCCGACATGCTAGTTTTTCTGCTGTTTTTGTTTGGTTTCTTAAAAAGTGTAGTCGGAAGTCCGGTTGCTTGTTATGACAGTTCTGATGTATCACTGGATTGCACAAAAGTAAGTGAGAGCAACGTCTATGATACCGATAGTGTAGCAGGAGTAGGTTTAAGGGCTTCAATTTGGATGGGGTATTTTTTCCACTAGATCTCAAATATACCTTTTTTTGGTATTTTCATTGAAAATGCCATTTTGTTCTTATTACCGCTAAAAAAAAAAAAAAAAAAAAAAAACTGCCTCTTTAAATTTTGAAAAACATTTTGCCCTCATTTATATATTCTTAAATTGACACCATTGCTTCAAAGAGATTCTTTTTACGAAATTCATTCATTTTTTGGGGATGAGGGGGGCTGGAAGAGTAGGTAACAGTAAATATTTTTTATAGAAAATTTAGGGGAGTCGAACCTGAATGGTTCTGGGTAAGAGTGTGAACTAGGGGGTATAACCCCTCCTCATTCTTTCAAGATATTGTGACACACATGAAAAAAATTTGATTCAACGGTTAAAGTTTATCTATTGAAAATATAACTTTTCAAACTATTACGTACTCTCAGCTTGTTTAATAGCACCAATGATAGCACCGTCATAAAATATGATAGCATGTTGATAGCACTGTCAATAAATGTCAGCTAGTATGATCATATTACAAAACAAAATTTATGTGGTTTGCAAATTTCCCAAAATGTCTGTAGAATAGTCACGTGATGGTCAATAGTTTATTAATATTATTTTTTTCCATCTGCTTCTCATCAACCAGTCCATGGATTTCAAATTTAGCCGTCCCTAGGAGAGGCTAATTGAGAGGCAGTGCTATGGTCTTGCCTAAGAAGAGCCATACGCCTTTAATGTTTTTTTCTCGCCCTATTGTAGTAACTTAGGAAAGGGAGAGCTTAAAGGGAGCTTATGGTAAAAATATTTTTGTCCCTTGTCAATTTGATACTTAGAACCCTAAATCCTTAGGCTGAGAGGAACCTGATGGAAAATCTCGAGCACAGTTCCCCCACAGAGAGACCAAATGGGCCAAAAACCTTTTTGTCCGATCCCGCTGGGAACTTGTATCCATGAACTAAGGAGCCCCAATATAGAAGAAAAACAGTGCTGATCTCTGTAAAACGTGGCCTAGCAAGGGGCCAAAAAACTTTCCCGACCACTTCGTATGGAACAAATGGCTATGGAAGCTTAGGAAGGATTTATTTGATTTAAATTTTAAAAATACTAGTGCCCTTTTCAAGGGCTGAAAGTGATTAGATTACAGCTAACCTCCCATTGGTTCACTTTTATCCTAACCCTCTACCCTCAAGATATTGGTTTAGTATTTTGAGATGGTTGTTTATTTCTAAACACCAAAAGGTTTTTGGTGTTTCATGGTAAAACCCTGAAAAAGTTTCGGTAAAATTCTAGTTAATTGACTTCTTGCTATCTCAGAAAGGATTTAGGTGATGAAAATGAAACTTTCAGGGATGAATCTACAGACTAAAGTATGTCCCGGGAAGGTATTTTGAAGCAACTACCTCCACTTCTTCTCCCTCTAAAGGACCTTGACCTTTGATGACCTTTCAAAATATTTGTGTTATAAAAGTGAAACCTTGTAAAATAGATATTCTGCTTAATTGAAGTACAACAAAATTGTTTTCAGATTCATAACTTTGCTCAATTCCATTTCCTAAATTTTGAAAAAAAAACGTTGATATGGCTCAAAATTCTACTCGAATAACAGGAATTGCATTTTCAGAACTGAAGGCAGAGAAAAAGCAACTAGTCACTGAAAATTAAGGTAAAATGTTGTTTTGTAAAAATTTCAATAGGTAGGCAAACTTTCCCAACCACTTCGTATGGAACAAATGGCTATGGAAGCTTAGGAAGGATTTATTTGATTTAAATTTTAAAAATACTAGTGCCCTTTTCAAGGGCTGAAAGTGATTAGATTACAGCTAACCTCCCATTGGTTCACTTTTATCCTAACCCTCTACCCTCAAGATATTTCATTTTCCTAACCTAAACCTTTTCCGAGATAGCAAGAAGTCAATTAAAATTTTACCAAAGTTTCTTCTGGTTCCTTTGAGAACTTCCAGCAGAATTTTAAGACTCCACAGCATCATAAAGCACCTTTTGTGCTCCATAGTACCTTTTTGTGCCATATTTTAAATAAGAAAAGTAACGGTTCATAAAATAGTAATTTGCAGCATTTTTTTTAGGAGGCAAGAGCTACTATCCGTGGAATTCCTGGATATGAAGATATTCATGGTGAATTTGTGTTTCGCCAGCAGAGTCCATGCTCCCCTGTTATTATGACAGGCTCCATTTTCAATCTGCCACCTGGAAGTCATGGGTTCCATGTACATGAATACGGAAGACCGAACGCAACTTGTTATTCTGGAGTTCATTTCAATCCTTTCGGGGTAAGACTCATATTGGCACTACTATAGGAGCTTAGTTTCTTTTAAAATAATTATACAAAAGTGTAATTTACAGACTAACTAAAATAGTAGTTCTAGCTATCTGTTGGACTATATAATCTTAAAGACTCCAGCCACCCACGTTGAGGGAATGAAAGATAATAATCCAAAGAGGTTTGAGCAGAAATAGTATTTTAACAATAAGCCAAAGAAAAAAGAAAAAAAGAAGATGACATTGAAAAAGTGAAAATTTTGTCTTGAGGTGTTTCCCAAAAAGTAACTTTGAAATGCAGTTTGACGTATCTGCAATGAAAATCTCTGTAATGAAAGCCATAGCAATAAATAGACAAAAAACTTGTTTTCTCCGGAATTGAATACCCAAAACTGTAACATTTTGAAGATTTTCTGTTTCTCTCTCTCTTTCTCTTTCTCTCTCTCTCAATTAGATAGTTTAAATAATATGATTTGGTTTGCTTCTGGTTAAGTTCTGTATATTTCTTGGAGATGATGCGAAAGTCCACAATACTGGTTAGCTGATCCATAAATGGAACGCCAAAGATCATTTTGATGTGCACAATATATAAAATTTAATTTAAATATATAAAAAAAATCGAGTAAGCAAAAACTTAAATTTGTAAGAAAAAATTTTGCTCAAGAGAAATATCTACGAAGCGTTAACAATAATTGCCAGTCTCATGCGCACAAAATCTTGGATATATATGAAGCATTCTAGGAGTGTGTTGAATCACATTCATTGAGGACTCCCAGCTTGTCAAAAATAATGGGTTGCCCACTTCCTGCCACCTTGTGTATCCTTCGGCTGACTATACTTCAGAACCTTAATTATGAAAAAAAAAACCTGTTTTCATGTTAATGACGTCACATTCAGATGCATTTAAAGAGCAAAAAAAGATACATGATATTATATTAATGACGTTATGCATTTGTATAAAAGGACGAAATTTTTCATTAATATAAACTGTTTCTACCTGACAATCCCAAAAAGAGATTTTAAGCTTTCAGTTAATGGCATTTTAAGCTTCCTTCAGGTGAATACACGTAAAATTTTAAGTAACCAAATTTAAATAACACGAGGACGGTATCAGAATTTTAGGTGAGGGAAGGCCCAAAAGTGGTTGGAGAACCACTTCTCAAAACAATCTTGTGTTCCTTATGAAACATTCAATTTTGCGCTGTAACTTTCCCCAAAAAGACAAGATACTTATGTAATTGAATTTATTAGCTTCAAATCAGTCCATTCAACCAACCCGTATTATAATCTTACAAAGCACTTTGCTTTAAGAGTGATCTAAACTTGCCTAAAAAATATCAAAATTCAACGATTTTCAGTCAATTTTCGAGGTATTTTTCAATTTGAAAAATGAAAGCGAATATGTTAAATGATAACAAATACTTTTTTTGTTAAAAAACTAGCACCAGAGATACAGAAAATAAAAGCAAAACCTTGCGCGGAGAGCATGATTTCAAAGGAGCCTTGAGCTGACACATTGTGGCCCTTACCTTGATCAAGCTCTACCCCCAGCGTTGCCAACCATCAAATGCCAGAATACGACCACCTTTACCTTAGACCTAGTTCCACTTGTGCCTCCTGAGGCACCCAGGGCATCAAGGAGGAGTCACAAATCTTCCCTTAGGTTTTCTGCTGCAGTGATGTCCTGCCATTCAGGTAGGGCGGAGGTGCGCAAGTTGCGTAAATCCCTCTGGTAGGTCCGGCGAACCGTGTTTCTGGGTTTTTCTTGGCTACGAATTTAAGGTGGTTGCCAGTGTCAAGCGGCTTTTGGGAGTCTATGGTCATCCATAAATAGGACATGTCCCAAATATCTCTACCTCCTAACTCTGATGATGTCAGTGACTAAAGGTTGTCACATCATTTCACGGAAGGACTGTTCTGTCATCTTCTGTGATGAGTGGATGTACCACCAACATTTTCTTTAAACTGTCTATTTTCGTACCTAATAAACACATCTATTACACCTGTCATGTGTTGCATCAATGCTGATGTGGTTTATAGTGTCGAATCTACATTTGTAGATTTAAGAGTTGACTAGCAAGTAAATTTGTTAGGTACTTTTGGTTTTAATTCCAATTACTTTAAAATTTTGATGAACCAGTTCTTAATAATGAACTTAACCGACTACCAGACATTGCATGATATCTGTTGTGCTTTTTTGGCGTAAAATGTAGACTGATATTGAAAAATTTATCCCGCGATGTGTTTCTTTGTAATTCAGATTTCGAAGATTTTTCGGGTATTTCTTCCATTTTGTCGTAAATTACTATTACAAATGTCAGATTTGTGACCGATAAACTCTTTATTTTCTTTAGATAATACGCAATGTAGATAGTTTTCAAATTTTCAGTCCTGGGATAGGCTGTTAAATAATCATGTCTCCTAGATGGGGTTGTATTCGCTACAACTTTTATTCTCCGGTTAGCATGTCTAGAAACCAATATGGCTTGGCAACTATGAGAGATAAAACAGCTGATTTTTTTTCCAAATTCAGAATAAAAATTTGCACGGTGAAAGCAATTGCACGTTTAATACATAAAACTGTGCATATCAACAAATCCTTCGAAGAAAATACTAGAATTTTTACAAAATACATATTATAAATGTCTATAACAAGGGATAGTATCAAACATGGGACTAAATCGCAGAAAATAAATTAAGTGGCCGGGACGACAATGTACCTACAAACTATAACTAGGAATGTTATCTAGACAAGCGAGACAATTCAATCGGCTGAACGTATGATTAACTCAGCGTTCAGTCAAAACAATTTTATTTTTCCCTTGGTTGAAGCTGTGCCTATGTCTGAGGATTTACAACTCCTACTACTAGGAATTCGTCAAAGCATCATGACACCTGAGGCGAGCACATCTGCACGAGGTCCTCTTCCAATCAAACCTACTTAGACTGTGGTTTCAACCACTCATGTTATTCTTTTATATTTACATAACAGAAACTGTCGTCAAATCTATTTTTAAATTTGTATAGTAAATCTTTATTTTTAAAAATCATTTTGGTTGAAAACTACATAGTGATCTGAAAGACTAACAGCAAGCCTTTCACTTTGCCATACAAATATTACTTCACTCTTTATATTCTTCTTTTTCAGCAAGTTCATGGTGGTTTGCTGGATAAAGAGCGTCATGTAGGCGATTTCGGAAACATTAATGCATTTCGCACCAAAAGTGGAAGGACCGTCGCTCAATTTGCTGCCGTGGATCCTGTGATCTCTCTGTGTGGGCAAAGAAGTATTGTTGGAAGAACACTTGTCGTTCATGAGAAAAGAGATGATTTGGGTCGTGGTCCGAATCTAGAAAGTCTGAAAACTGGCAACTCAGGGAAGCCAATAGGTTGTGGGGTTATTCGTCGCATTTTCTAACACAAAGTTTTGAGTAACCGTTCCAGACACAACTTGGAAGATTTAACAGGCTATTCAGATAATTTTATATCTAAGTTAATAAATTAATTGGTTTTGTTTATAAAACTATCAATATCTTCAGCCAACATATAACACTAAGCCTATTTGATATAATTAAAAAACTAAATAATTTGATACAAGCAAAAGCAAATTAAAACTTAATAGGGTAACTTTTACCGCACATTGTAGGGAGGGGTGTGGACTATCACCCCTATCCGTCCCTTGATGAGCGTTTTAGAACACAATTTGATCCATTACTTAGCAATAAAAGAAGTGGAAACATGAATTTGTCGAGCTGTCAAAAAAGAAAGAAAAAGTCATAAAATTCTACAGACAGTATAGCGTTGCCTAACAAAAATTAAAAGAAATCTTAAATTGAGCTTTGTAAACTAATTAAAATTTGTAATTTATTTATAGTTAAAACATGAAACCAAAAATAAACCATAAAACATACCATTCAGCCAGAGAAGCGTAATGTTGGTTATCTCTAAATTTTGCTGCAAAAAATGACCTATTTCCATAAAAAGTTAATAAAAATAGCTTTTAATTAGGCAAAGAAAAGATAAAAAAAAAAACATTTCTCCGATTCAAATGTATACCATTCAATCAGAGGGAAAAAAGAGGTTCAGAATTGGTAAAAAAAAGCAAGAAAGACATTTTTTCCTTTATGAAAGAGTCTCTTCCTTTCGTCTGAATAACAATCAAAAGGGAATATAAAGTAGATATGAAGAATATTTTTGTTTAGATTACTAAAAGCAGTTTGCTGGGTACCGTAAACGCTGGGTAACGCTACCCTCTAAGAACAACCCTCTTGTCAGTTCCCCCCTACTATGTGCGTGCAGGTAAATTTGGAAGAGGCTAATTGTCTGACCTATACAAACCACAGGATGACTTATACAAAACCGTACGTAAAAATTTATTTATTACAAATAGGCCTTCACAGATATGTTTGCTTGATAATGAAACAAAATTCGTTCAAAATCCCTCCACTTTTTATATTGTTTCAATTGCTTTACTGTTAGCAGCCAATCATTCACGAACGATAGCATACAGAATTTAGAAGAAGAAGAAGAAGCTTATTATTATTCAATACAAAATACAATTCAAAATGGAATTACAATACACTTATTCCCCCTCAAAAGGCTCCATGGCCAAGGATACAAGGGGGATTTACGTTATGTGAGGTTTTTTTTTGGTTGGCGAATAAAGGTAACAATTATGCTTCATTTTTGAATAAAAGATTCGTTTTCATTCTTCGCTTCTTCTTTTTTCTCCACTTCCAAATTATTAAATATTTCTCCTATGTTCTGTATCATTTACTACAATTTAATGATGGTGCAACAAATTACCAAAGTGTAATTAAAATTAAAGTTCTAAAAATCTGAAATACTCAGTTAAACGTTTAGAATGATTATGGAAGAAGGCGATCTCCTCAAATCTTTTTATCCTGATGCAATAATCTTAAAATTGTAAAAGTTGGCACAATTTCAGACTATTTTCGCTGGAGGCTTTCGACAGAGAACGGAATTTTGGCCTGCTAAAGAAACTTTAGGCATATGGTGTCCGCAGATGTCTTTTAAAAGCGATCGACAGAGAACGGAATTTTGGCCTGCTAAAGAAACTTTAGGCATATGGTGTCCGCAGATGTCTTTTAAAAGCGATCGACAGAGAACGGAATTTTGGCCTGCTAAAGAAACTTTAGGCATATGGTGTCCGCAGATGTCTTTTAAAAGCGATCGACAGAGAACGGAATTTTGGCCTGCTAAAGAAACTCTAGGCATATGGTGTCCGCAGATGTCTTTTAAAAGCGATCGACAGAGAACGGAATTTTGGCCTGCTAAAGAAACTCTAGGCATATGGTGTCCGCAGATGTCTTTTAAAAGCGATCGACAGAGAACGGAATTTTGGCCTGCTAAAGAAACTCTAGGCATATGGTGTCCACAGATGTCTTTTAAAAGCGATCGACAGAGAACGGAATTTTGGCCTGCTAAAGAAACTCTAGCCATATTGTGTCCGCAGATGTCTTTTAAAAGCGATCGACAGAGAACGGAATTTTGGTCTGCTAAAGAAACTTTAGGCATATGGTGTCCGCAGATGTCTTTTAAAAGCGATCGACAGAGAACGGAATTTTGGCCTGCTAAAGAAACTTTAGGCATATGGTGTCCGCAGATGTCTTTTAAAAGCGATCGATAGATTTTGCAGCATGTACAACAGAAAAATACTTTAAAGTAAAATTGACCGTTTTACTAACAGAGGCCAAAATTTGTTTTTTTTTTCTTAATGCATATTACCTGACTTGGTAGGCCTAATCCAAGTGTTTTAATGACATTTGGGCAAAAAAAATAGATTCTTTAGGTTTCCGAAATGTATACATTTTTTAGAATTTCTCTTTAACTGTTCTCAAGTACTAAATATTCTTGTGTGTCATTAATACATTTTCAAATTTGGGAATATCCTTTTCACATTAAATATGTTTTAATTCATAAAAATTAATACTATATTTAAATAAATTAGATTATTTCCTAGTTCTAAGATTAACAACACAACCGCAACAATTAGATGCCAAAATAAGTTCATTCTTACAAAAAATTACTAGTTTGATAATCTGTTATTGTAGCGACATGGGAACAACAAAGATGAAAAAATTACTATTTCATTTCCCAAAGCTGTGCTTGTTTCTTATTTCCTTAACTTGGTGCTAGGAAACCCTGTAAGTTATGTGCTTTCACACTGCCGAAGAACCTTTCACACAAGAATAACTTTAAATTATCCTATGTAATTATACAAATTTCATCCGTAATGTAGGCAGCACCATTAAGGCTCGAGCTCTACAAAAAATGATACGGCACGTAAGTTCATATTACGTTATGGAGAATTCAACAAAAAAAAAAATGGAATTTATGGACAAAAAATAGCAAATCTCGAAAATGAATTAATAAACTTTTACTTAACGTCATCTTTTCATCATAAGCCATCATGCTACATTAGCCATTACATAATCATCAGAGCTTGAATCTCCATCCTCAATTCTAATTTTTGAATATTTTGCTTGCGACGATTGTGAGGATTTTAGACACCAATCCAGATGGTTTTATGGATGTTTACATTAAAGCGCGTCTCGGTTTCGCTGAATCTTACAGAATATGCGGTTGAATCCATGTTTTTTTTCAGAAATAAAGAAAAATGTACAACAGTGAAAGAAGTGAAGATAAAGATTCTCCCCCTGCAAAATGTCTTAACTAGAATTATTCTGTATATTATAAAGTAAGAATTGTTTTCTTAGCATGTTTCCTTATATAGATGGGGTCCTAGGCTTATCTCGAAAACAAGTCTCCATTGAAATCAAATTTGCCGATTGGCTTTACGAATTTGCAAAATCTGTCAAATTCAGACGCACTTTTAGAGTAGTGAGAAAAGAATAGGAAATTCACACGTAGTGTGGAAGCCACTTTAGCATTTGCCTTGCAGAAACAGAAAAAGAAATATTATTATCGAATATTTATTGAATACGCATCAGCTTATTACAGTAAGCCAGTTTACTGGAACTTGTTACGCGTCAATAAATTTTCACTTTCCGCCATTTTCATCTTCAAAATGTCAATTTTGGCTCAAATTCGGGCTAAATTTGACGACCAGCAATTATGAAATAGCCATTCAGGTGTCGAATGCTTTATTGAAATCGACAAATTCCAGTAGACGCCATGGAAGGCTCGACACAGTAGCAAAAACATGGAATTGCTGGATGAGAAACTAAAAATTTTGAAAATAAATTAAAAAAACGTTTCCTAAAAATTCGTTAAGATCCATCACTATTCTTGAATCACATTAATCTTCACTTAACATTCTTGGATATATTGCTTATTACGATTGTGATGAGTTTAGATGATGATTCTGATACTACTATAGATTTTCACGCTAAAGCGCATCTCAATTTGGCAGATTCGGCCAATCTGCCACTATGCCAACTGCAAAATTTACGGTCTCCCGATTTTAAACTTCTAACACGGAACAGGGAAACAAGTTACCATTCAGATTTGCAGAATCTGTCAAATGTAGACGCGCTTTTCGCCTAAAACGAAAAGACTTATTTTAGTGTGTATTGTAAGTACTACTTAACGCAATACTTACACTTAACGTAGTTATACTTAACCCAACGTAACTTAACGTAGCGTAGCTTAATGTAACTTAACTTAACCACTTAGCGTAAAAAAATTCATACGCAGTGTGGATGCCACGTCTTGTAGTTAGAGAAAAAATAAATCATTATCGAATATTTATTGCATAATCAATAGACAAGGCATTATCAGAAGGTGTTAAATTCACATCTTTGTCAATTGTAATAGTGTTTTCATCATAGGTGTATAAAGATGCTGTACTCATAATCATACCCAGACTGCCTTGTAAAACCATCAGCTCTTTCATATAATATTCCTCTTTTTCTAAGATCCCTTTCAATTTGTCCATTAATTGCAATACTTCACTTGATAGAGTACTATCTTCATATATATCTGAAATATAAAATAATTAATTCAACATACTCAACAGAAGCGATTTTCAAAATGTATGTATTTTTCAAATGTATTTTTGTAAAATACAAAATGTATTTTTTCAAAATCTATGGGGGAGGGGAATAATTTTGTTATTTTGTTCAATTTTTTCAATGAAAATACCATAAATTTTTTTTAAATGCGACTACAAAAAAAGATATTTTTCAAAATATAGGTGGGGTTCTATAAAAATTGTCCCCCACTCCAATTGACACCATCGCTTGGTTTTGTATGGAGTCATGACTTACCTTTTGTTTTCATGGAGAATTAACATAAAAATAACAGCTCAATACGGACAAAACCTTTTATTTAAGAGTGAAACAATAACAACAAAATCTCTAAATATTTAAGTCACATTAAGTACAGTGGCCGTCATCAGCAGATAAACTGATGTATGATGTATTATGGGTATAATGTGACCCGACAAGTATATAACTATATAAACACCCACAAGAGAGTATAGGAATGATATGACCAGACACCCACAAGACAGTATAGGGATGATATGACCCAACACCCACAAGAGAGTATAGGGATGATATGACCAAACACTCACAAGAGAGTATAGGGATCATATGACCAAACATCCACAAGAGAGTATAGGGATGATATGACCAAACACCCAAAAGAGGGTATAGAGATTATATGATCAAAAACCCACAAGAGAGTAGAAGGGTGATATGACCAAACACCCACAAGACAGTATAGGGATGATGCGAAAAAAAAAAAACAATGAATGAGCAATGTCAGTTTAATATACAACCTGCTGATATTTGTTCCTTAAAATGTTAATAATATTTGATTTATTAAAGTTGTAAAAGTGGAAACATTTAATTTTTTTCAGTAAAGTGGAAATTATGTTCTGACCTTGGGAAGGCATAGGGGTTTTGAGCAATACTCATGTTAATTTTTGCTCGTTTTGAGTTTGGATCGGTTATTTACAGTAATTTCTGTTCGTTTTGGATTTCATTTATTTATAGATGCTGATTTGTGTTAGTTCTACGCTTGGTAGATTATTTGATTTTATTTTCGCTCATTTTTAGTTTGATGGAGTTCTTCACTTTTTTGGAGAAACTTATTTTATGGAAAAGTTTTTTTTTAATTAATTTCTGTTCGTTTTACATTGACAGTCTTTTTCAGGGAAAAAGAAAAAAATTGTTTAAATCTTTTCGGTTGTTTTTTAAGAATTTATACTTTGGCATGCTATTTGTACGCTGAAGAAAATTTTTCAACAATATTTATATATTTTTTTCGTTGTGTTTAAGTTGTCTTTTTTTTTGTGATGTCTTAAAAAGTCTTAAATTGTCGGCGGTTGTAATTTTTTTTTTTCGTTGAGAAAGACTCCCGGACGTGGCGCCAAATTATTCGAAGTATTTTTTTTCTTTTTTTTAAGTTAAAGTATAGTTTTTACATTTTGTTTTTGTTCAAACTTTGTTGAAATTAAACCCGCTTTTTCTTTGCTCAATTTTTCGTAAATGGAAAAGCAGTGTGGTCTTAGAAATTATTTACTTCATACCCTTAGGTATAGTTGTAAAGTAGTCACAGCAGTAGTATAATTACTCAACTTAATACAATTAGCCATTGCTATGATTTTGTCAATTTGCTCTTTTGATAACCTGTATATTCATATACTTCTTGAAATTTCATCTTAATACTCTTAACCTTACAAGTAGTTGCAATAGAAGTGGTAATTGGAGCAATAGTAGTAGTAGAACTAGTAAATGTAGCTGTAGCAGTAGTATTAGGAGTAGTGTGCACATATTGCCTTTTGGCCAAATGATTTTCCCCTTTAAGTATTGCCTGAGAGTTCCAACTTAATACAAAAATCAATTCTATCGATACGCTATTTTGACAATCTAAATTCACTTACTGTCTCTATTTTGACAATTTTGACTATATTTTGACTATATTTACTATATTTTGACAATCTAAATGCACAGAGTGTCTTTTGTTAGTTCGAATATGCCATGAACATTCTCTCAAATTTTTCTTTCATGGACGTAGCCTTAATAGTACTATTAGCAAAGTAGTTTCAGTGGTAGTAGAAGTAGTTGCAGTGTTAGTGTTATATTAGTAGTAGTAGTAGTAGTATTAATAGCGGTAGTAGCATACTCATATTGCCTTTCGGTAAGCTAAACATCGCTTTCATGATACCCTGGAAGATTCACTTAGACACGCTAAGCTGGCTGTTCCAAAAATATTATTTATTTGCACTTTTGACACCCTTTTGACGCCCTTTTCACCTCAATACTCTAAGCCCTACAAGTTATTGCAATTGAAGTAATAGTTAGAGTAGTTTAGTAGCAGTAGTAGCATAAGCAAAAATAGCAGTGGTATTAATGTTAGTAGTGACATGCATATATTACCTTTTTATCAATTGATCTCCCCCTTTAAGTATTCACCTAAAGTTTCAACTTAATACCCAAATCAATTCTTGAAATACGCCCTTTTGGCAATCTGCATGTGCTTCGTGCGTTTTGATTTAGTTCCAAGTTCTTCCTCAATATTCTGTCAACGATTCACCTTCATAAGTGTAGCCTTAGTTGGGCTAGTATTATAGTACTAGTGGTAGTAGTAGGAACAGTAGTAGCAGTAATAGAGTATAATTATTAATAGTAACAGTAGTAGCAGCAATAATAATAGCAGTAGTAGCAGGTACATTTTGACTTTAGGTTAACTGAACATCCCACTCATGATGCCCCTGAAGTTTCCTCTTGATATGATAAGCCGTCCAAAAATTGTGTGTATACTGTGTGTACACACAGTACGTTGATTTAGTTCAACTTCCCCCTCAACGTTTCTTCAGAAATTTTTGCAATATCCTCAGCTTTAGTAGTACTCGCTAAGGAAGAAGTAGTTGTAGTGATAGTAGTAAAAGCACTTATGGTAGCAGTAGAAGTAGCAGTAGTTGTAGCAGTGGTAGCGTGCAAATATTGCCTTTTTGGTCAATTTATCATTTCCTGAAAATCCCCAATTAGTATACTCAGGAATTCCTGAGTTACACCCTTTTGACGACCCATATAGACATAATATGTTATGATTTAGTTCAACACTCCCCTCAAACTTCCCTGAAACACTCATCTTAATACCCTTCGTATTTTAGGAAAGTAGAGGTCAAACACGCATATCTTTACATGCATTCCACAAAAACCTTATACACCCCCAGGGCAAAACTTAAAGCCCTTGCCCCAGGTCTCTGGGCGGTTGTGTCAACCCTGGAGGCATTGTAATACGTCCTTTGGACTATTCCAAACAAAATTATCATCGTAATTTCAATCAGATGTGTTTGGTGAAAAGAGGGGTAGTTGGGGGGGGGGGCTAGTTGACCTCCATCACTATTGGCTCTCAAAAGGGAACTAGAGCTTCCAATTTCAACCAAATGAGGCACCTTTAAAGTTTATACAACCATCCCTTCCAGAAGAACCTTAAATGCCCCAGGAGCACAACTTACAACCTTCATCCTCAGGCTCTAGTGGTTTGTATCAGCCCCAAAAGCCTTATTATATGATCTTTGGAGTATTTTAAACAAAAGGACTGTCTCAAAATTTATATTGGATGCATCTAGGGAAACACAACGTGTTTGTGCGTGTGTGGGGGGAGGGGCGCATTAGCTGCGCTCTGATCACTTTGACTCTTAAAAAAAGCACTAGAAATTCTGATTACCAATCCAATGAGTGCCTTTAAAGCATAAACAACCACCCCTTCTATAAAAACATTATATAACCCCAGGGCATAACTTACAACCCTTGTCCTGAAAACTCTAGGGAGGGGGGATTCTCTCCCTCACACACATAACTTTTGGAGCCTTCAACTACGATGAACAAAATTATTATTTCCAAATGTTAAAAAGAGGTGTTCAGGGAAATGACGAGCGTGGAGGGGGGGCTGGTTTATATCAAATCACTTTGATTCTTAGAAAGGGCACTATAACTTCCAATTTCAAATCAAATGAGCCCCGTCGGAAGTTTATAAGACCACCCATTCCATAAAAAAACCTTATATGCCCCTAGGGTATGACTTGCAATCCTTACCCTAGGGCAGGGCACTGGGAGGTTGTGTCAACCTTAGAGTTATTGTTGTATGCTCTTTGGACTATTTTAAGCAAAATCGATATCGCACAATTTAAATCAGATTCGTTTGGTGAAGAAGGGTAGTCGGGGGGGATCTAGCTGCCCTCCATCATTTTTGGCTCTTAAAAGGGAACTGAAACTTCCAATTTTCAACCAGATTATACCTATCAACCAGATCCTCTAAAGTTTATACAATCATCCCTTCCATAAAAACATTAAATACCCCCAGGGAAAAATCTAAAACCATTTCCTCCGGACTCTGGGGGATTTGTCTAACCCCAAGAGCCTTGTTATATGATATTTAGACTATTTAGAATGAAAGGGCTATCTCAAAATTTCTGTTAGATGCATTTCGGGAAAACACGACCTGTGTGTTTGTGTGTGTGTGGTAGGGGTACGTGTCCTCCGATCACTTCAACTCTTAAAAAGGCACTACAACTTCTGATTACTAATCCAATGAGTCCCCTCCAAAGTTTATACAACCACACTTTCTATAAAAAAAACTTATATGCCCCCCAGGGTATAACTTACAACATTTGCCTTGGGGGCTGGGGGTTGTCATCCTCAAAGACATAATTTCCTGACCTCTCAACTATGTTAAACAAAATGGTTATCTAAAAATTTTGATTAAGTGGGGAAATGAGGGGGCGGGGCATTTGCCATCCGATCACTTTCGACTAATGAAAAGGGCACTAGTCCTCTCATTTTCGATTTAGATTTTCTTCAACAACACTTCCAATAAGAACCTTACATGCCCAAAGGGCATAACTTACAACCCAAGCCCTGGGGGCTATCATCCTTAAAGCCACAATTTACGGACCTTTCAACTACGTAAAATAAAATGGGTATATCAAATTTTTATCGGAAGGGTTTAGGGAAATAGTACCCGTGGGGGGGCATTTGCCCTTCGATCTCTTTCGACTATTAAAAAGGGCACTAGCCGTCTCAATTTACAATGGAATGAGCCCTTTTTAGAAGTTTCTACGGCAACACTTTCTATAAAAACTTGATATGCCCTATGGCATAACTTACAACCCTTGCCCTGAGGGCTGTGGGGGGGGGTGTCATCCTCAAAGACATAATTCCCAGACCTTTCAACTATGTTGAACAAAATGGCTAAATCAGAATTTTGTGTCTGGTGTCTGGGGAAATTATGGCTATAGGGGGGGGGGGGGCATTTGCCCTCCAATATCTTTCGACCATCAAAAAGGGCACTATTCCTCCCAATTTACAATCAAATGAGCACTTTTTGAAGTTTCTATGATGACGCTTTCCATAAACACCTTACATGCCCCAAGGGCATAACTTACAACCCTTGCCCTGAGAGCTTTGATGGGGATGGGGAGGGTGTCGTCCCGAAAGACATGATTCCCGATCTTTCAACTACGTTGAACAAAAAGGCTATCTCACAATTTTGATTGAAAGTGGCTGGGGAAATGTTGGGCGAGGGAGGAGGGTTAGTTACCCTCCAATGACTTTTCACTATTAAAAGGGCAATAGCCCTTTCAATTTCCAATGGAATAAGCTCTTTTTCAAGTTTCTACGACAACTTCTTCGATACAAAGTGCCCTGGTCTAAACAGACCAAAAAAATATGCCTATGAAACAATCCGATATGACGATCAAACATTAACATAAATCAGGAAAACTATAAATCATTAACATCAACATTAACATAAATCAGGAATACTATTGTGTATGTCCATGGTTTTCTGCTCATACGATCTCCTCATTTTAGATACAAACATAAACACACACATACACCACTGTATTGTAGACACACACAATAGCATGCATCAGCTTTCATGATTTGCATTTATGTTTGACGATTAATTGGATTTAATTTTAAGAAACTACAATAAACTTAATCATATGTGATTTTCTTTCTTTTTTTCTGTATAGCTTGTGTTTTTCTCATTTTTATGTGTTTTTTTTTTCATTTATCTAATCTAGTTTTTACTTATTTTCTCTCTTTTTCTTAGTCGGTAAAGACTTACCGACGCGAAGCTAAAAACTTGAATTTTTATAAATATTTGTATGAAAAATATTTTCTTTTCTCAGTCCATTATCTTAATCTCTTAATTAAAGTTTTTATCCGTTATTAGAATTTACTTTCATTTCAATTAGCAGTATATCTATTTCAATAAATCACATATTTTTCTATAACTAAACTTAAAAATTTTATTGGGGGCATTTAAATAATTGAAAACTTATTTAAATTTACATGAAACAGCCAACGAGAATTAGGATTCCCTTTCAGTTTTGTTCCGTAAGAATACTGTAATGGTGCAAAATTTATATTCTCGCACCATAGAAGTTTATCAACACCAGAAACCAAAGAAAATCCCTTTCAGACACAACGGAACTTCATCTTCCTAAACTAAAAGGTATTCCTCGTTTATCTTATATGGTTTGACTTCAAATAAGACGTAAAAAATATAGCTATCTTTTAAAAGTTAGTAATGAGAAGGGGTTGTGCTGAAGCTTAGGGTCAACATCATCTGTTTTCCATCCAAAATCAATGTTTATACACCAGTTTATACAACATTCTGATCGCTAAAAGAGGATGGTTTTAAAAATCGCCGGTAGGTGGCTCACTCATGACATTTTAAAGCAACTAAGTTAGATGGCAGCAGTGTATACAGAAAACTTGTAGAAGTATATAAATTTCCGTAGTATTTGCTTTAAAATGGTTATATACTTCTTCAAATTTAGTAGACTGTAAAGCTAAGTTCAGACAGATAGGGCTTCAGCAAAATCCTTTAAAAAATTCGTTACTTTTTTCATTTCAAATTACCTG
Organism: Artemia franciscana; assembly: GCF_032884065.1. Lineage (NCBI taxonomy): Eukaryota > Metazoa > Arthropoda > Branchiopoda > Anostraca > Artemiidae > Artemia > Artemia franciscana. Next base: position 11,370,894 of record NC_088875.1, on the reverse strand, counting down.
AACATATCCTACAGGTTGTCAGAAAGATCTCACGATTCTTAGTACCTTTTCATAGAGAAATATATATAAAATTATAAGATATTTTCGACAATTTTCAAGCATAAAATAGGAATAAAATCCTTGAAGGATTTCGTCAAAACCCGATGCGCCTGAACTTAATATAAGTCAAAGTATCTTTATTTTAAATCAAAACTGTATCTCAAGGCGTCGG
>NC_088875.1:11302439-11370583 GCF_032884065.1 Artemia franciscana | reverse complement strand
TCTCTCATTTAGAGCCTATTACCACTTACGGTGTTTGGTCACAAAATGGCCCATAAGTTGACATGGTATTCACGTGATGGTAAGACAGAAACCTTATTGATTATGTTATTGTAAACAGAAGACTAGCAGGATCAATACAAGATACTAGGGTGTATAGGAGTGCCGTTATTGATGTTAAAAGTAAAGATCACCATCTAGTAGTGTCTTTTTCGATTTTACTTAGTAAAGATACAAAACAGAATTTCAAAATCTAGTGAGGGGGGGGGCAATTGTGTCAATTCTTTGTATTTATGAAAGCATCAAAAAATAACATTCCAAAATGTGTTTGTATGTAATATATACGAAGTGAGGGGAAGAGTGCGTTAGACGGGTTTCACCCCTCCAGAGCTTCTTAGAAACCCCAGCAGCTCATATTAGAAATCTTGTCATGACTCTGATTTAGCCAAGGTGTGACATGTCGACCAATTGTGAAATATTTACCCAATCTGTCTTGATTAGGGCGTATATAATACAAGATCAGTTCCAGATTTATAATTCGCACGCTCAGAAACCTTTCATTACCATTCTTGGTGAGAATCAAATAATATTTGTGATATTCTTACTTAACGTAAAGGATTTTGAAATATCAGGCTTTGAGTTTAGTGATTTTTAATCGTTTGCATTTAATGATTTATGACTGATCCCTGGATCCCAGCATGCATGTTCAAAGAACAGATTTAAAAAAGTTATCTCTTTTTAACCCTAACCTAACTAGTATCCTAAATATGCACAGTTCTGCCTCCTGGGGGAGGGGGGGGGGTAAACACAAAAGAGCCAAATTTCTAAGGTTATTTTTTTTTCAATTTTAGGGGGAAGGTCCTATGGGCCAACCTCAGGATGTATTCTACCCACCTCCCACTATATATGCAGGAGTCAGGACTACTATTACTCATAAGCTACTATTAGGTGCATAAGAGTAGGTTTCAGAAATATTGTTTGAAATGGTAGAAAATTGAGTGTAAGGTATGACAGTTCAAAGAAAGTATGTGTCTAGGCGTATGCTCGAGTTTTTGTGGGAAAGGCAGAGAGCTCTTCGAAAAAAAAAAAATTAGAGACAAATTACAACATGGTTGCCAGCAATACAGATCACAATTTTTGTTACTGCAATTCAGTAATTGAACATGAATAGCCTAAACCATGCTGCTGAATGTAAAAATGAAACAAACAAGTACAGGAGACAGATGACTATAATTTGGACAAGAGAAAAAGCATAATAGAAAAAGCATACTAGATAATTATCTTTTTTTATCAAAATTAACTTCAAATAAAAAGAAGCAGAAAATTGCTGTCTCAGCAATGCAGAATACATATATATATATAATATATATATATATATACATATATATATATATATATATATATATATATATATATATATATATATATATATATACATATATATACATATATATATATATTGTGGATTGTATATATTATTGTGCATTGCTGAGATAGCTTGAATATAGTTGTTGCTGTGATTTGCTATAATGTAAAAAACTTAAATCACACCCTTAAGACCTTAAAACTAATCGAAGCATCACACCACAGATGTATTACAAGTTCTTTCTGAGGGGATCAGTCTGACCAAGAATATATGGTTTGCCAAAAATACATAAAATATGTATTCCTCTAAGACCTATAGTATCAACAACTAATTCACGAACGGAAAAAGAAATCGAAAAATGGGTAGCAATGACACTTAAACCTTTATTATATCTCAAGAATTAGTATATAAGAAACTCGGAATTCTTAAAAGATAAACTTATAAATATTGAAATATCAAGTGAATCTAGACTGTTTACCTTTGATATAAAATCAATGTGTACGTATATACCTTTCAATAAATCTGTTAGTGTTTTATCCAAAAAACTTGATGAACACAGAAATGAGATAGAAGAATTATCTGCAGGAATTGAAATAGACACTATATTAAATTTAATTAAAATAACTAGCAGGTATACTAATTATTTCAAGTTTAGAGACAATTTTACCATCAAATTAAAGGATTAGCAACGGGAGGGCCCTCAAGCCCGCCGTTAGCAAATAATTATGTAGAGTATGTAAATGACATTTTTTAAAACGTAAATTTTGGGGCAAACATATGGATGACATTTTAGTTATTTTGAATTATGGGGAATCACAAATTGAAGGTTTTCTGGAATATTTAAATAATTTGGGAGGGGAACTAGTTTTTACAATTGAAGAAGAAACAGAGAATCAGTTACCATTTCTGGATATTTGGATCCATAGAATTAATAATGAACTAGCTTTTTCAATTTACCATAAACCGACTAACAACAACAGTTATTTGTCTTTTGCATCAAATCAACGGATCCAGGTAAAAAGGGGTGTAGTTATTTCTTTAGTTAATAGGGCATTAAAACAAGCACCACCAGAATACATTAGTAGTGAACTAATTTTTATTAAGGATTTTCTAGTAGGAAATGGATATCCAAAAATATGATTTCTCGGATAATTGAAAAAAGGAAAAAAAAACTTAATGAAACCTATAATATTAGAAGAAGGTGAGTCAATTCAAAAAACAAATTATATAACTTTGCCTTATATCCCAATCTTTTCACAGAAATTTAGAAGACAATTAAAAAAAAAACATAATATAAAAACAGCAAAATCAGGACAAATTATAAGCTCTTTCCTAAATAATGGAAAAGAAAGAGTCTCAAGAAACATACAAAAGGGGATATACAAAGTTCCATGCTCTCGTGGTAAATTTTATGCAGAAAGAACACAGCAGAATTTCGAAAATGGGCTACAGCAACACAAAAATGCCATAAAGCATAATAACAAGAGCTAAGAGCTCATATAACTTTGGCTTCGAATTTGGGTTGATTGTGGTAGACCTACAACGGGGTCTGTTGCGGATATAAAGCATAAAACAAAGAATGATTATAAAAAATACCTTAAATCTATTCGTTATAAGGGTATGGAATTTCCAGCCTCTAAAAAGGATTGGTCCAAATTGATCAATTCTGAGAAGCTGGATAAAAGTGATCTTTATAATAGTGACTCGATTTCTAGTTCAACTTGGTATGTTTACTATTCGGGAATTTTTTCCAAAATTAATTTTTTCGTGCAGTCACATTATTCTCGGTTACTTTCTAAAATTCTTCCGCTTTCGCTTCATCAAGGCCGTATTATTTCTTTCGCCGTATTATTCCAGTATCAATAACTGCTGTTGAAAATGCAATTAAGCCACTGAAATCTCCATCCATTGATATTGATGGTATTATGGTAAATAATATAAATCCAAAGTGTTTTGTTCTTTTATTTCATTTGCAGTTGTTGTTCCAAATGTTTTATACTAACATCTTCTCTGGTTCCGGATAGCTTTCTTTGTGGAAATGTCACCTCAATTCTAAAGCGGGGAAAACTCCCTTCTCAATGTTCATCTTATCGCCCTATAACCACTACGTGTAACTTGAGTAAAATCCTTAAATATATTTTAATTCCTCATTTAAATGAAAACATAAATTTCGGATCGAATCAATTCGGGTTTCAATCTGGTATTGGTTGTCAACATGCACACCGGGTTCTTTCTTCCGCCCTTAAGAATAGCATGGCTGAGGGGTCGCCACTTTATATGTGTACTTAGGACCTTTCTAAAGCTTTTGACAATGTAGTTCACAGTCAAGCTTTTTTTTTTTCTTTTTAATAATGGTGTAAATCTTTCAGTCATTTTTCTTCTTCGTTTTTGGTATGAGAATTCTGTCCTACGAATCAATAAATCTGGATCTCCGTTTGTCCGTTTATGTCGAGGTGTCAAGCAGGGAGGGGTTTTATCACCTAGTATATTCAAAATGTGCATTTCTGGTATTTTATATGAAATTAGATCAAATTATTTTATTGGACTTTCAGATGTTTCTTATCTTGCTTATGCGGATAATCTTCTACTTTTAAGTAAAAATAAGCAAGGTCTCTCGTTTATGGTCTCAAAAGTTTCTCGTCTATTTTCTAATATTGTTTTTTCTCTTAATGTTGAGAAATGTGAATTTCTAGTTTTTAATGGTCCGACTTCCTCTAATGCTCCCTTAGCTTATCGCGGTTTTTCTATACCCTTTGTTTCCGCCTTTCGGTGGTTGGGTATTACTGTTACGAATTCAATTTCTTGCCTACGGCAGTGCACTGTTCGTGATGTTCAAAACAAAATTCAAATGGGCTATTCTAAGATAGTTGCTAATCGAGGGAAGTATAATAGACGTGCACTCGGTAGACTATATGCTACATTCTGTCCTTTATCTTTCTGGTCTTTATCCCCTTCTAAAGAAAAAAAATATTAATCAGATTCGGACTTTTTATTTCAGATATTGTAAATTTTTACTTTATCTCCCCCCTTGGTATAGCAATGGGAAGATTCGTAAAATTCGTAAGTTTGATGTCCCTGATATAAGTGCAAAGTTGGCCCTCCTGCATAGAAGGTTGTCGGAATCAGCTTTTTATCGTTTATCGTCTCATCATCCTTTGGTCCGTCTGTTCGGTTAATCTCATTGTAGCGTAGTGGTTTTTTTTCTATTTGTAGTGTATTTAACTTGCAGTGTATTTCATTTTTTTTTCTTTTTGTTACTCCACAAGCGCCATAACTTGTTATGATGTGGGTTATAAATAAATTATTATTATTATTATTATTATTATTATTATTATTATTATTAGATGGCACTTGTGACGAGGTCGGAAGAGCAAAGAGCTCATATGGTATGAGCTCTAGCAAATCCGGGATCACTGCTTTTCTTGAGGCCAAAATAATTTCAAAGATTTAAAGAACATGAAAATTGGAACTTGGAATGTTACGACGTTAAAAAATGACTATCGCATCGACATTTTGACTGACGAATTCAGACGGTTTGAACTGGATTTATTAGGAGTTTCAGAAACTCATATCCCAGGGGTAGGAAGCATGAAATTAGGTGACATAGAATTTGTGTACTCAGGAAGGAAGGATGGGGTACATAGACAGGGAGTAGGGCTCATGATGAATAAGGAAGCTGCTAAGTCTTGTTTAGGCTGGGAAGGTATTAATAATAGAATACTAATTGCTCATTTTATGACTAAAAAGTTTAGGGTATCAGTTATAGTAGTATATGCCCCCATTGAACCAACTGATGGAGATACTAGTGACTCAGATGAATTTTACTTACAGTTACAGGAGCAAATAGACAGGGTACCAGGTAGAAATATGGTGTTTTTGCTAGGAGATTTTAATGCCCAGGTTGGTAGAAATAGGGATAGATGGTATCCTAGCCTAGGTAATTTTGGTGTAGGAAAAGAAAACAGTAATGGCTATAGGCTTTTGCAATTTTGTAGGTATAACAACCTAGTTATAACCAATACGGTGTTCGGTCACAAAATGGCCCATAAGTTGACATGGTATTCACGTGATGGTAAGACAGCAAACCTTATTGATTATGTTATTGTAAACAGAAGACTAGCAGGATCAATACAAGATACTAGGGTGTATAGGAGCGCCGTTATTGATGTTAAAAGTAAAGATCACCATCTAGTAGTGTCTAAGGTTAATTTAAAGCTGAAATTTCGGAAGAGTAACTCCCTCCCGGAAAGTTGTGATGTTGGTAGACTTCAGGATGAAAATTTGAGAAAAAAATTCCAGGAACAGTTGAGTACTAAACTTGAGGGTTTAAAATTTGACAATGTGGAAGATGGATGGAATAATTTCAGAAAAACAATTTGTGAAGTTGCTGATGGTGTCCTAGGGAAGAGTGCTAAGACAGCAACTAGGAATATTAGTGAAAAAGCTTTAGGTTTAATAGAGAGTAGAAGGGGTTTGTATAAGAATTATCTGAGCGATAGGTCGTATGAAAACAAAAGGAATGTAAAGAAAGTGGAGAAAGCATTAAAATATGAACTAAGGAGATGTGAAATGGAGGCGATGGATAAAATTGCTGAGGATCTGGAAGATGCGGCTAGACGGCATAATAGTAAAATATTATACTGGCATGTTAATAAATTGAAAGGGAGTAGCCGATCCGGACTAGTCCCAGTTAAAGATAGAAATGGGGTCACAATTAGTGATAAGGAAAAAGTTAAAGAAAGATGGGTGGAACATTTTGAGAATGTGCTAAACCGAGATACAGTTGCAGGAAAAGATATAGATGAAAATGAAAAAGTTTGTGATACCTTGGATGTGAAGGAAGATTTGTTTAGTGAGGAAGAATTAGCGACAGTACTAGAAGGATTAAAAAATAATAAGGCCCCAGGTGCTGATAGTATGATTAATGAGTTCCTTAAATATGGTGGCTCTGAGGTTAGGAATAAGCTACTGAAGATTATGAACATGATTTTTGAAAAAGGGGAAGTACCCAATGATTTTAGGAAAACCTTAATTAAACCACTGTATAAGAAAGGTGACAAGAGTGAATGTCGGAATTATCGAGGCATTAGTCTGGTCTCTGTAGGTAGCAAATTACTGAGTAATATGATACTTTTTAGACTGAGACATGCTGTAGACAAAGTTTTAAGGGAAGAACAATGCGGTTTTAGAAAAGGTAGAGGATGTGTCGACCATGTTTTCACTCTTAGGTTAATAATTGAGAAGTCCCTTCGTTGTCAAACACCTTTGGTCCTTAGTTTTATCGATTATGAGCAAGCTTTCGATTCTGTTGATAGAACAGCGTTAACAAAGGTCTTATCGTTATATGGTATACCAGAAAAATACATTAAAGTGATTTGCGCTATGTACGAGAATAATACTGCTGCGGTTAAGGTAGGAAATGAGGTTAGCAACTGGTTTTGTATTAAATCAGGAGTTAAGCAGGGTTGTGTTCTATCCCCCTTTATATGGATCATTTTGATGGACTTCGTCTTAAGGAGCACAGGAAAGGCAATTGGAGACCATGGAATCAAATGGGGAGGAAGAACGCTCCTGGACTTAGATTATGCTGATGATTTAAGCATATTAGATGAAAGTGTGAGCAAAATGAATGAATTTTTAGAGGTTTTACGAGTTCAGGGTGCTAAAATAGGCTTGAAAATTAATGTTAAGAAGACTAAGTCACTAAGGTTAGGAATAAGTGAAGATGAACAGGTGACCTTAGGTAACGAAAAGATTGATCAGGTTGGGAGCTTCAGTTACCTTGGTAGTATTATTAGTAAAGATGGTGGGAGCAGTGAAGATGTTAAAAGTAGAATAGCTAAAGCTCAGGGTGTTTTTTCACAGTTAAAAAAAGTTTGGAAGAATAGAAAGATAAGCCTACAAACCAAGATTAGAATATTGGAAGCTACAGTGATGACAGTGGTCAAATATGGCTCTGAAGCATGGACACTCCGAAAAGCAGATGAAAATTTACTAGATGTTTTCCAGAGAAATTGCCTACGGATTGTTCTGGGTACCCGGCTGACTGACCGTATTTCAAACAGTAGGTTGTACGAAAAGTGTGGTTCAATCCCGCTTTCTGGGGCTATAATGAAAGAAAGGTTGAGATGGCTAGGCCACGTTCTACGGATGAAGGATGACAGATTACCGAAGATTGTCCTTTTTGGCCAACCGTCTGGGGCTACACGGAAAGCAGGTCGTCCTTGTCTGGGTTGGGAGGATGTCATAAATAAGGATTTAAAGGAAATGGGAACTTCCTGGGAGGGTGTAAAGAGGGAGGCTTTAAATAGATTAGGTTGGAGGAGGAGCGTGCGTAGCTGTGTTGGCCTCAGGCGGCTTGGTGCTGCAGTGAGTTATTAGTAGTAGTAGTAGTAGTAGCTACGGTTATGAATGAGATCTCAAATGAATAATCAGATTTAACTTAAAAGCGACAGATACTAACTATTGATAGGTGAAACCTAATAGGAACACGAATAAAAATGAATAATCAAGTAAAGCTTAAAATCAGTTGCTGGATGTGCGTAATATCTCTCGTTTCACCTTGGGTCCTTTCCACCCAAATATCGGATACCTCTACCCAGGTATGCATGTTGTGGCTGGAGTATTCACTTGGGAAACTCCAGGAAAGCTTGGCTTAGTAAAAGGCCTTCAAGTGTTCACAAGCTGATTGGAATATATCTGTCTTTTTTATACTAAAACTAATTTTTGAATGAAGGGTTTTTATATACTCTAGGGCTATTGCTTCTGGTCCTGCAGGGAGCATGCCCGGCCTAGATGCATACTTATTTGGCCTTTCAACTTAAAATAATTCAGTGCTTATTATTCTATTATAATGCTGTAATGGGTTACGAGGGTGTGTGTGTGTGTGTAAGATAGGGCTTCAGAAGAACTCGGCTGCCATCTAATTACTCTTGGCCCTTAAGAAGGGAACTAGTGCTTGTAATTTCCGATCTAATTAGCCACCTCCCTACTTTTGATGACTACATTTGTACAAAGTGGCCGGGTAACAAAATGAATAAATAATGCAGGGCTGCCACAAAGTCCTTGGAAGTCCCTAAGTCTGGCTTTGGTCCCTTTTTGTCCCTATTGGTCCCTAAATCAGTGCTCAGGTCCCTTAAGATTTTTTCCTGATCAACATTCTTCCGTATTAGTTGAATATCTTATCTCTAAGTAATTGAAGCCACTATGCAAAGTATGGTATTTCGCTTTTGGTTTCATGTAAGTCATTTTCAACATGTATTCTTGTAACCATAATCCTATTTCACGGCTACAACGTTACTGTATGAATGAAAAAAAAAACTATAAAGTAGCAAAAGGGATTGATACCCTTTGCCTCTGGAGTCATCTTAGGATTTTTTTTATCCCAGCCTTCAGGAGATTTAATTATTTTGTCAGTGTTGTGCTAGATACGTGGGTCTGATTAGCCTTGAATTCTAAGGGGCTAATTATTTTGTCAGTATTATGCTAGATACGTTTTTTTCTAGCTCTCAGGAGAGTTAATTGTTTTGTCAGTGTTTGCCAGATACGTAGACCATCCTTGGATTTTAGGGAGTTGAGGGGTAATAGCCTCTGGGGCATAACTTCTCTTAACTTCTCTTTTTTTTCAGGCTTAACGGTAACTGCTTATAACTGAATTTAAATGGAAATGTGAAAATTTGAAAATGTTGGCTTCAGGAGAAAGACGAAACAGGGCACCAGATGAAACAGTGGTGCAGAGCAGTCCCAGGAGATGTAAACTTGTTCTACTGTGTCATGTGAAATTCATCACTAGCTTGTAGGAAAGGTTGCAACTCTCTACTGCAGCACTCTCGGACTGGAGAACATAAGAAAAACGTCCAGACCAAGCTGAAACCCAATCAACTTCGCTTGACCTCAGCCTCCAACTGCGCCCTGGAAGGTAATCAAACTGGGAATTACACTTACTCAGTAAAAGAGCAAACAGTGATAGCTGAAATTTCATGGGCTCAAAAGATAATTGAATCTGACTACTCCGGTAATTCGGTAGATGGAATAGCAGAAGTCTTCAATAAAATGTTCAAGGACCCAGTTCTTAATAATTTCTCATTCGGGCGAACCAAGTTTACATACCTGTTGAACGAAGCGCTTGGACCACATTTTCAGAAGAACACATTGGAGTAAATTGATAATAAATACTATGTGATAGAATTCGATGAAACTACCAACAGCGAAAACAAAAAGGAGTTGCAGATTAGAATCAGTTTCCAGTCTGAAAAGATGAATCAGGTGGTAGAGAGGCATCTGAAGACGTGTTTCTTAGGTCAGTTGACTGCAGAGGACCTAAAATAGGAAATTCTGAAGGCAATTGATTGGTAGCAATTTGTCCCTCTCTAAGCTGCTTACTTTGAGTAGTGACGGCCCGAATGTGAATAAAAAACTGTTCAGACTGATGAACAGTGAGAAACGTAAGGTAACAAATGGTGACGGACTTATTGACATTGGCACCTGTAGAATCCACATTGTACACAATTCCTTTCGCAAAAGCCTAGAAGAGGCGGGGGAGACTTGCTCTAATCTCATTGTGAAGGTGTATTATTTTTTTCATGGGTGGCCTGCGTGGCTGTAAGACTATTCAAAAATCCAGCAGAAAATTGGCGGTCCTGGGTCGAACTTTGTCAAACATGTACAAACCCGATGGTTATCGATTGGTCTTGCTGCTGCTAGGATGATTGAGCAGTGGCCTGCTGTTGTCGGGTATTTTACCGTCTTCGTTTCGAAGAAAAAGGCTAGTTTGATGAGGTCAGACGCAAATAAAGAGATTACAAAACTGCTGAAGCAGTAGTTTTGTACTTCCGCTTGAAAGTTTTGCGAAAGCAGAGTTTCAGTTCAGTGTTGACAGTTCTAGTCTTTTTACTCGGTTTACTTTAAAGTTCCAGTGCGAAGAACCATTGGTACATGAAAATTTATGGAACTGGAGCTTCTTGTTTGGACGCTTCTTGGGCGTATCTTGAAAGCCGAAGCAGCTCAGAAATTGTTAGAAGACTCGAGTCCAAGACCGTTCAAAGATGACTAAAATACGCTTCCTCTGTTGGAAGCTGCTGCCTCTTTAAGTGACGAAGTTCAGACCTGTCTCAGAGCTACTGACGAGCTTTCAAAATGTGTGTTTTTGCTGAGTGTACAGAAGCACTACGCGTCGGCTGCAAAGTACATTTTAAAGCAAGCTTTGAACGGAGGATCTTTGTTGTTCCTGAAAAGCTTGTCTTTCTTGCACCCAAGCCAGTTTTCGAAGTCAAATTCTATTCAGGATTTGTTGTATGTCGCCCGAAAACTGCCCATCCCATTAAAAACTGATTTGCTGCTAGATGAGTTTAAGCTAGATCAGATGAGTGAATTTCCATCTGTGCCGGCAAGGATAGATAAACGATAGAATAGACTCATTGAAGATAGGAAGTATCCAAATTTGACTGTCGTGGTGAGGAATACGTTGATTATTTCTCGTGGTCCGGCCAGTGTTGACCGCGGTTTTTACTGTCTGAGAGGATCCTCTGTGAGCAGAGAGCATCTATGAATAAGCGCACATTGAATTCCAAGCTTTTTGTTGCTGACGCATTGATCCAGTTTCAGTTTTTTTACTTTTGTATTTTTTTACGTATATATCTATATATAATATATATATATATATATATATATATATATATATATATATATATATATATATATATATATATATATAAATAAGTTGTCTGTGTGTGTGTGTCGAGTGACGTCATGTTTGTGTATCGACTGACGTCATGTTTGTCGACTGACGAGATTAAAGACCGGGACATCGGGACACAAATGACGACCGGGACACTCAAAGAGAAAGCGACCGGGACACAAGGAATGTTCGATTAGCAATCACCATCAACAAAGCACCGGGACACAAATGACGACCGGGACACAGGGAATATAAATGACGACCAGGACACTCAAAGAGAAATTACAGACCGGGACACCGGAACACAAATGACGACCGGGACAAAAATGACGACCGGGACACCGGGACACAGAAATAAAAATACAGAATTAAAAATGGAAGGAAAGATTGAAAGGTGTTATGGAAGGACAAATCTGTTCTATAACCCTTCTGGGATGTGATAAATTCCAGATGATCTAATTTTTAGCATCCCTGGCCTCTGATCCTAGCTATCAATACGGGCATACGGTACATCTGTATTGTAGGTTCGTAGGTCCCTAAAAGTCCCTTTTTCGGTTTAAAAAAGTCTCTAATTCCCTATGTTCGTGCCGCCAAACCTCCTGATAATGCAGGAGAGCCATATATATATATATATATATATATATATATATATATATATATATCTATATATATAAAAATAAGTTGTCTGTCTGTCTGTGGATGTGTGGATGGATGTGTCAGGTGACGTCACCTGAAAAAACTGGATCAGGTGACGTCAAAACTGAAAAAACTAAAAAAGGCAAAAACTACAAAAAAAACTAAAAACTAATAAAAAAAATAAAAAAGCTAAAAAACTAAAAAAACTATAAAGGTAAAAACCAATAAAAAACTAAAAAGGCAAAAACTACAAAAAAAAACTAAAAACTAATAAAAAAAAGTAAAAAAGCTAAAAAACTAAAAAAACTAAAAAAACTAAAAAAAGGTAAAAAACTAAAAAAAATAAAAAATAAAAAAAAACTAAAAAAAAGGAAAAAACTGAAAAATAAGCTAAAATAAAGGTAAAAACCAATAAAAAACTAAAAAAAAAAGGAAAAAAACTAATAAATGACGACACTCAAAGAGAAAAAAAAGGCAAAAACTACAAAAAAAACTAAAAACTAATAAAAAAAATAAAAAAGCTAAAAAACTAAAAAAACTAAAAAAAGGCAAAAACTACAAAAAAAACTAAAAACTAATAAAAAAGCTAAAAAACTAAAAAAAATTAAAAAAAGGCAAAAACTACAAAAAAACTAAAAACTAATAAAAAAAATAAAAAAGCTAAAAAACTAAAAAAACTAAAAAAACTAAAAAAAGGTAAAAAACTAAAAAAACTAAAAACTAAAAAAAAACTAAAAAAGGTAAAAACTAAAAGAACTAAAAAAGAAAAAAATAAATGACGACACTCAAAGAGAAAGCGACCAGGACAAAAGGAATGTTCGATTAGCAATCAACAAAGCACCGGGACACAGGGAGTATAAATGACGACCAGGACAAAACTAAAAAATCTAAAAATCTAAATAAACTAAAAAAGAAAAAAAAAGGAAAAAAATAAAGGAGAAAAACAAAACTAAAAAACGAATGTATATACAGACCGGTACACCGGGATACAAATGACGACCGGGACACAGGGAATATAAATGACGACCGGGACACAGGGACACAACTACAACGGGGACACCGGGGGAAACAGGGGGATATAAATGACGACCGGGACAAAAAAACTAAAAAGAAAAAAAAACTAAAAACTAATAAAAAAACTAAAAAATCTAAAAATCTAAATAAGCTAAAAAAGAAAAAAAAAGGAAAAAAATAAAGGAGAAAAACAAAACTAAAAAACGAATGTATATACAGACCGGGACACCGGGATACAAATGACGACCGGGACCCGGGACACAGGGAATATAAATGACGACCGGGACACAGGGACACAACTACAACGGGGACACCGGGGGAAACAGGGGGATGTAAATGACGACCGGGACACCGGGACAGGGAATGGTCGATTAGCAATCACCATCAACAAAGCTCAAGGGCAATCATTAGAATCATGAGGTATAGATCTGAATACAGATTGTTTTCCCATGGACCATTATATGTTGCATGTTCAAGAGTCGGTAAACCTGACAATCTATTTATATGCAAAGACAATGGGACAGCAAAGAATGTTGTATATTCGCAAGTTTTACGTAGTTAAAACCATATATATATATATCTATCTATATTCACAGGTGGGACATAGGGACACAACTACAATGGCGCGTAACTATTATGGCGCGTAACGACTTACGCGCGCGGGGGGGCTTGGGGGGGGGCGCGAAGCGCCCCCACCAACTAGGTGTTGGGGTGGCGCGAAGCGCCACCCCAACAGCTAGTATATATATATATATATATATATATATATATATAATATATATATATATATATATATATATATATATATATATATATTTATTTATATATATATATATATATATAAATATATATTTATATATATATATATATATATAATATATATATATATATATATATATATATATTTATATATATATATATATATATATATATATTATATATATATATATATATATATATATTATATATATATATATATATATAAATATATATATATATATATATATATATATATATAATATATATATATATATATATATATATATATATATATATATATATATATATATATTGTTTCATAAATTACAAAACTTAAATTCGTTTAGAGTCTGTGGTTTCCTATACTTATGTACTTATGTACATATACTTCTATACTTAACCAAAAAATTTGTCAGGTATGGGGCTCGAACCCACGACCAGATGGTAAGACCCAATGGGGACCTCATCCTAAGCCTGGCGCTTTAACCACTGCACCAACCCAACTTAGAAACGTGTTTTAACTACTAGGAAAAATGTGGAAATAATGGGAAAAGCTATGACGTCATGCGAAATTACTGATGATTTCGAATGATTCTGAACAGCTAAAGCAAAAGATACGGAAATATATCTTAGGTAAAGGCAAATTACAAATGAATGAATTATTTCCTTCAAGAATTTGACAGCTCATAACTTAAAACTGGAGGATAACGCGACAATTTTGCTAATACATAATTAGAGAATCAAATATATACAAGCCTTCTGCGTGGCGGAGCTAAGGCGAAGCCTGGGTTCCCGTTACTGTATATGTGAATGTAACAAAATGAATAAATAACACAAGAGAGGCATAGGAGTTCTAGTAAGAGAACGGATGTCGCGTATACTGTGAAAACATAGAGCTGTCATTAAGGATTGCTTAATTGTCATTTATAAATTGATTTGTTTTTCATTATTATTTATATTTTTTATTTACTTATAGGTGGCACTGAGGTATGTATTTGGGATATTCTGGCTGGTGGCAAATTGATTGCCCGTTTCTTGCCCCATCATAAAACCATTACTTGCATGGCAATGGCGAGTGGAGGAAAGAAAATATTAACTGGTTCAATCGACAAAAAAGTGAAAGTAATTGACGTTCAAAACTACGATGTCGTTCACACGATCACATACGATTCGCCTGTTGTCAGTTTGGGCATTTCTGTATGTTTTGTTTATATTGTCTTTTAATTTTGAATCTTATTCCTTTGAGTTTTTTTTTTATTTGTTTTTTAGGATAATGTATTAGTTTCATGAATCTTCCTCTTACGAGATTTTTTTTTAGCATTCTACCTGGAGTTGAAATGCAGTGTTACTCTATTCGTGACCTCTATTGTAACCATCATAACCTCTATTCGCGAGGTTACGATGGCTCCTTTTCCTTGGAGTTTCATGATTATCCTAACTTTAGCTAAGAAATACATTCTTAAAAAAGAGCTCCAGTCGTTTTTACGGAAAGAAAAGAAGAAAAATCTAAAATACACACCATATTATTTTTATCTACGGAATAAAATAAAATACAACTTTCTTGTCCCCCCCCACCCTGTATGTTTTTGTGAGTTGGAGCTCCTTTTTTCTTTACATTGAACTGAAAGATAAAAACATTCATATTTGCCAAGAGGACGTGATAAATGTATTTGTACACTTTTTTTTAAACTAGCTTATGTAATGCATAGTAACCAAGTCCTGGGTGTTTCCTTTTTTATGGAGTGATAAGAAAATACGCTTCCTTTGAGGAACCTAGAAACTGAGGAACCTAGCACATAAACTTAGATCTTTGTTTGAAATTGAAATTTCAATGAATTAACATTCAGTTTGTTTTGAACGATTTTAGGTCTACGAAATGGCGCCCCACTAAGAGTGGCGTTCGTAGTTCTTGTTTCCTATTGAAATTACTAAACTATTGAAATTACTCCTATTGAACATACTAAAGCGCAAAAGTTTCCTCTTCTATCATTATACCAGTTTTTGGGTAATCCACTAAGTTTGTTGCAAAACTTCTGTCAGTTTTGGTGTGGCCCAAGCCAAGTTTTTTTTTCTTTACTGTGGTGAACCCGAAAAGCCAGCCACGTTTATTCTAGACTTTGATGATTGTATCTTATTTATTCTTCTTCTATTTCTTCTGTATAAAGGAGAACACACTTTATGTAATCAATTTTCTTCAATGATTTTCAAGGATGACAAATATGTAGTTGCTTTAGTTCACAATAGATTCAGCTATGGCAAGCTCAGACACTAGAGAAATGTTCTCCCAGCCTTTATAATGGTTAGTCAGAGGCAATGCTATAGCGACTCTATAGTAAAGGCCATACGGCTCAAATGTTTTATTATATGTTTTTTTCCACAGGCACTTCACATGGAAAGGTTTTTTTTATAATAGTTGGAGGGGGCTATCTAGTGCCCTTTTCAAGAGTCAAAAGTGATCAGAGGGCAACTAGCCATCCCTTTGAGACTCCCTCAGAGGTTGCCAGTTTTTTTTTTAATAGTCCAACGATCAGATAACAAAAATTTCGCGATCGACACACCCCACAGAGCCCAGTGGCAAGTGTTTCAAGTTATGCTCCGGGGGCATATATTCATTTATGTAATGGTTGGTCGTATAAACTTGAGAGGTAGATCACTTGATTGGAAATTGAAAGTTCCAGTTACATTTTTAAGAGTCAAAATTGATCGGAGGGCATCTACCCCCCTCCCCCTATACACCCTCTTCCTCAAATAGATCCGATCAATTTGAGATGAGCATTTTCTTTGAAATATGATCAGGTAACAAAACTTCGGGATCAAAATACCTCTCACGGGGAACTAAGAGTTGTAACCTCTGCCCCAGAGGCATATAAGGTTTTATGGAAGAGGGGGTCGCACAAACTTCGGAGAGGACTCAAATGATTTGAAATTCAAAGTTCTAGTTCTCTGCAAGAGTCAAAAGTGATCTGATGGCAACTAGCCCCCCCCCCCACTAACCATTTTCCCGAATGCGTTTGATCGAATTTTTATATAGCCGCTTTGTTCAAAATCGACGAAAAATCATCTAACAAAAACTCCAGGGACAAAGCAGCCCCCCCCCAGAACCTGGGGGCAAGTTTTGTCAGTTATGCACACGGAGTATACAAGGTTTTTATCGAAGGGATGGTGGTATAAACTTGGGAAGGGGCTCATTCGATTTTTAGGACTTTTCAGGACTTTAGGACAATTTTTTAAGGACTGTGTTTGCCGTGTGAAGGATAAGGAATCCATGTACATTTGAAATTGAGTATTTACAGTAAGATTGTAAAATTGTCCCTTGACTTTAGGAGAAAGGATCTTCAATTCTAAAATCTTAAGCCAAAACAGGACATTTTACATTTATCTGCTATCATTCCCCGTGCTTTAGGCTTACACTTTAATTCATTTGAAAAATGAAACATAGACGGAAAAAGAAATATTGTTCAAACTCTGTACTACTACTACTAATAACAATTCACCGCAGCTCCAAGCCGCCTGAGGCCAACACAGCTACGCACGCTCCTCCTCCGTCCCAATCTATTCAGAGTCTCCTTCTTAACACTCTCCCAGGAAGTTCCCATTTGCTTTAAATCTTTCTTTATGACATCCTCCCACTCCAGACGAGGATGACCTGCTTTCCGTTTAGTTCCTGACGATTGGCCGAAAAGGACAATCTTCGGCAATCTGTCATTCTTCATCCGCAGAACCTACCCTAGCCATCTCAACATTCCTTTAGTTATAGCCCTAGAAAGTGGAATTCAACCACACTTTTTGTACAGCCAACTGTTTGAAATACGATCAATCGGCCGGGTACCCAGAACAATCCGTGGCCAATTTCTCTGGAAAATATCTAGTAAATCTTCATCCCCTTTTCGGAGCGCTCATGCTTCAGGGCCATATTTGACCACTCATTACTGTACCTTCCAATATTCTAACCTCAGTTTGCAAACTTATCTTCCTGTTCTTCCAAACTTTTTTTTAAACTTTTTTCAAACTCTTTAAGGAAAGGAAATAAATAGCGGTGTCTCTAAAATTGATAAAGATGGCTGAAACTTGAAGCATAACAGAAAATGAGTATAAGACCATTGTTAATAATCATTAATAAAAAAAATAAAAATTAAAAAGGTTTCTTTTATTGATGAATTTTTACTTATGTGGTAACTGAATTCTTGACCATTGGCTAATATATTTTCGGCCCAGTCTAAATGTGGTAAACACTATGTAAAGTAATGTGTAAAAATTACAAAGCTAATATATAAAGAAAAAGAAATTATGAAATAAATGTCGCGTCTGCTTTTCTGTTTCTTATCTTTTTGTTTTTTGATTTTTACTGGTTCTGTTTATCACTTTTTTTGTTGATAGAACGATGATGCAACAATTGTAGCTGGTATGACTGATGGCATGATCTCTATGAGACATAGAAAAAGTGAAGAAGAAATGCAAAAAGAAAAAGAAAAGAAGGAAAGATCTAAACTTCAACCTGTTGTTTCCCATATTGTAAGTGTATCCCTCTTATTATTTTTTTGTGAAAGGGGGAGTATATGAGGGGACTCCCCCTCTTTAACCCTCACTTTTTACGTTAAAGTTTTGCTTTCTTCCCAGTTCTTTAAGAATGACTGCTGAAACACATGGGCTGCTCAGTTGGAATAAGCTTTTTTAATATTTCATTTAATAATTTTTAATCAATTTAAAGATAAAAGCTGTCCGTTGGAAAATTCATGGGGTATATATAATTTTGGCTATATATTCGCGTATTAATGGAAGGTGAGAATCATCTGGTGAGAAATTATGTAAATAAATTTGGATCTCGTATTATTAACCTGAGATCAAGTTCACTGTGCCTCGACAGGACTATAATTAAATAATGGTTAGAATTATCGTAGTGCTAGAATAATTAGTGGTAGCAATTTAATGGCAAATCGTAGAGTTGTGTTTTTTTTATCATATCTGTATTTTTTTTAATATCTACGAGCTTTTTTGTGAATTAGTTTTTTTTTATATTCAATGATGACAGATACCATATGACACTAAAAGTGGTACTATTTCGTGGCAACATTTCCAAAGTCCACAGGGCTAGGCTATTATCAACATCATTATCTTTGAAAACTATTCATTAAAGGTTTAAATTTTAACAACAACAACCTACATACAAAAATCAGTAAGATTCTACCTTAGCCAAACAGTCGACGTGGAATAAATCAGATAACAATATCATTTAAATTCACTATAATAAGAAAAAAATGAACAAATAGGAAATATAAAATAATATTAGTAGTAGTAACTTCATTCCATGTCCATACTGCGTGGTCACACTCACTAGCCAACTATTAAAACTTAATTTAAATCAAATTTGGATAAAAGAAACAAGGACTTAAGAAAGCCAATGTAGTGGTATGAATTATATTATAATATACACTCGTATATATATTCAAGATCGAAAACTTAACTTAAGGTATTATAAAGTAGGCCAGTGGTGGTGTTCAGCCAGTCTATGGGTAGATGTTCCGTTTTAGAATTTAAAAAAACACTGGTAGTCACAAACAATCGGAATGATGATAAAAAACATAAGGGAGAGAAAAGTGACGGGGGACTGTAGTAATTTGACAAATATAACAAATTTACAATATAGTAAATTTGAAAAAAGATTGGAAAAATATAGAAGTAAAAGAATGAAGCCGATTATATTAGACTGAGCAGGGACGGATATAGGGTAATCGGGCTGAATCGGGTCCCACACTTGAAAGGGCTCCGCGTTACCATCAAAATGGACAAAAAAAAAGATTTCGAAATTAACAGCAAATTGTTTGTGACTGTAATGGATAAACTATGAATCATTCAAATAGTTAAAAACGTATTTATTTTAAGTTTGCTTTGCTGAATGAGATTTGTTAATATGTTTTATTATTGCATAATATACACTTTATAATATAGAAAACTGATACCCGTAGAAGCTTATGTCAAATTTAATTGAATCTAATCGGGATTGTCCTAAATTAGAGAAATATTTGGCCTCACGGACATGAACTACTCTACGTACGTAAAATACTTTGTAGGTATATTTAATTTAAATATTTTATGTATAGAGAGGTCCCCGCAAAACAAAAAGACATGTTAAGAAGACCAAGTTGCTTAGACTGGGAACAAATGAAGGTGAAAAGGTGATTTTGGGCAACGAAAAGATCGATTAAGTGTGCTTGGAGAAGTCCCGAACACTTTTTGGAGACTGCACAATTTGATCGAAATAGCTAAAAGACAGAAAACTTACAAGTCCCCGTAAAAATAAAATTTAAGGGTCAGCTAAATTAAGAGTTCATTTCTGTTTTTTTTTGCAATTTAAGTAGCCTAGTGTTTTAAATAAGTTCTAGTTATTATATATTGATTATTAATTATTATCATTAAAGAAGTCAATTTCCTATTAGCAGGAAATTGGAATTTCTTTGGAGGGGGTAAAGATGGAAGCCCTTCATAGGTTGGGATAGATGACGTTGAATGATAAAGATACCAAAAAGAACAAATTAATTTAGTTTGACTACATGTTTTGTCCATAGAGATTCAAATATTAACAATCATTTCATTCCTAAACTCAGCTATACCTTTAAAGGAGAGCTACATCTTCTTCAGCTGTTTGGTGTTATACATTTTAGCTTGTTTTTTGCTATTTTTTAGGCATTTTTCTTTTTTCTCAGAGGAAAAGAAACATCTCCTTCAGCTGTTTGGCGCTATATATTTTAGCTAATTTTTGCTGTTTTTTAGGCAAGTTTCTTTTTTTTTCAAAGGAAATCTACATCTTCTTCAGCTGTTTGGTGTTATATATTTTAGCTTGTTTTTACTATTTTTTAAGCATGTTTCCTTATTTTCAATTTTATGCCTTCTTCATTAGAAACGGCATTCCTGTTTGTTTGTTTTTTCTTATTTTTGACGTATATGGTTGTCTAAGATCCCAGTTAATCAGTTCCAATAATCAGGTTTCAGATTCAGTATCCTTTGTAATTTACTAATATAATAAAACCTAATTGAAAGTGTCACCATCATTCAATTATAAGCATGTGATTAAGACAAAATATAAGAATAAATATATATTACTACATAATTATGAAGTCTTGGGAGAAATTTCTTGAAGTAGGTGGAACTGGAAGGCTACAAAATGGTTTTATTGAATTCTGTTTGACAGAAACTCATGAATAATATTTTTACATAAAAAAAACGTTGAATTCTATTGGATGGAACTCAAGGAAAAAAAAATCTGCTTGTATTGACTCTCTGGTGATAATCTAAAAACAAAAAAGCTGTATAAAGAAGTCAGGGATTTTTTGTTTGTTTTTTCTAATCAATATTATCTTCAAGCTAATCTTTTTCTCCTAGCCTATATGTCTTTTCTATTTTTTGGATTGTTTACTTCTTGTGGATTTTTCGTTGCTTATGATCGCAATATCCATGATCTTGTACAACTTATGGCAGATTTGTTTTGTTCTTGGTTTCTGACGAAAGAGAAAATAAATTATTGGTTTAATCAATCAGCTAAAAACATCCACGTATGGTTGGGATAGGGTTCTTCCCCACCTTTCACTCTTATGTGCAAAATATCATGTCTTTGACGTCCCTTGCATCATTTCCTATATTTTTTGTATAATTTAGAAGTTTATTTTAATAGACCGATTTTAAAATTTATTTTTTAGTTTAATTTGATTCTTTTACCTTAATTTGTAAAATGCAAATGATCTAAAAATTGGAGAGGAAATATAGGCTAGAAAAAACAGTTAAGTTTAAAGATAATATTGATAAGCGTAAGCAAATTGATTTAATTTAATACATTTATTTTTAATTTGGCTGATTGAATATTTTTAAATTTACCCTTTCCCCCTTAGAAATGATATTCTGTTTACCTGTCATGCTTTATATCCATTGTGCCTTAAAAAGTGGATAGTGGTGTTATATTTGGTGATTCTCATTTTATTTCCCCTTGTTGACCTTGATATATTTTGCATAATTTTGAAAACGTTTTCATTTTAGGAAGAAAACTTACGGTTTAAGCCGTCCACTGGGGACGTTGTTATTTCTGCTGTAGATCCGGGTTCTCTTCCTAGGTATGACTTATTTCTTCGTAAGTTTCAATACTCGGCAGCCTTAACAGAAGTACTCCGACACCACATTGTGAAAAATATGCCAAATGTTACTGTCAGTGTTATCCATGAACTTATAAGGTAAGTGGCATCTAATGACAACGACATCTATTGATAACTATGTGACATCCAATAAATTGTAGAATATTAAGCGAAGAGTATGGGAAGCTGATACGTGTGGTGATACAGTAGATTGATGCTCTGCTTGGTAACTCAGTATTTGATTCCGCTGCCGCAGGGCTGGGCGATAGGGTTGCTACCTGTTCCTGTAGATCATGGTTGCAGCAGTAGCTGCAACCTAGTAAAGAGTGGACCACAGCCCATAGTAACCAAAAATTGAAAAAAGTATTTTTATTTAATCTGCCTTGTGAAAACAATTGCCTTCTAACACTGAATCAGGAATCGTAACTATTGTTTCGGTTAATCTTAAAAGTAAAAATTTATTTAGAAAAAAAATTATTGTGATTTTGAAAAAGAGCCTGAAACCTTTTGAAAATGGCCTCAAGTCGAAAAAAGTGCACTATTGGAATCAGCACGGTAGAAAATCACTTTTTTGCATGGGTAGCACTGATTTCTCCTTTTTTTTTTTTTCACCAGGGCTAGCGAATGAGCAGAACATCATAGAGAGATGTTTAATGGCTCGTTTGAATAGAAATTAAATTATAGTGCCTTTTTTAAGTGACCGAAAAGTTTGGAGGGCAACTAACCCCTCTTCCCCAAAGTCGTTGTATAAAAATTTCAAGATAACCATTTTGTTTAACATAGTTCAAAGGTCATAAAAATATGGTTTTGATGGTATTGGGCGTATTGGTATCGCACGTATCGGTATCGGGCGTGTTGGTCTCAGATATATCCTATCGGACGTATCCTTACCTTAGCCCTTAGTTCCTCCAGAGCCATCGGTGGCGCATAGGGCGTCGACAAAGCCTCTCCATTCGTCCCGCATTGATGCTGCAGTGATGACGTCTTCCCATTCAGGTAGTAGTGAGGTACCAGCCGTCCTCAGATCTCGGTCATATCTTAAGCCGATTTTTGTTGGTTGTTTTGCAGTCAATAATCGTGTCTGGGGGCGTGCTGGGTTCGTTATCAGGGGGGAAGATAATTCATCTGAAGCATTTATTGACATTTCCGTTGCTGGGGCTTTTTTACAGGGGCAGGTAGCAAACCTGTCGCCCAACCCTCCTCCTTCATCCTGGCTTGGGATAGGCTTACATTATCTATGACAATGACAGGCGAAGTTTATCGGTATCCTATTTTGTCTCAGTCATTTCTTAGGCTCATTTTTTAAAGCATGTCTCGGAAAGGAAACATATATCAATATTAAAACAAAGAATTAAAGGTCTATATAATTTTTTTTCTCTTTTGTTTTTTAATACAAAAGAAAAGACACTTTTTTCTGGTCTGTCTTCCATTCCGAAGTTATTTTCTCACTAAGTTCTTGGACTGTTTTACAGTTCATCTCCTTAAGCCCAAATGCACATTTCTGTTGAGTTAGTAAAATTTTTCACAAGCATGTCAATATGCAAACCTTTCCGCTTAGCCAACCTTTTTCGTCGAAGCTACTCGTCTAGAGCTACTTTCTAAAGTGCTACTGAATTTAATTTTTTGAACATAGAATCAAACATCTGTTTCTTCTTTAAAAAAAAAAAAATACAAAAAGAAGCAAGACTATGTTTTCATTTTTTTTCCACCAAACTTGTTTTTTTTCTTCAACTCTTGAACTGCTTCTTCGGTCAGCTCCGTAATAAGGTTTGAGGTGTCTTATCTTCCTTAGACGAAAATAGCGACGAAGACCACACTGCCTTTCCATAACAAACAAATACAACGTAGAGACAATAGGGAAAATTTCAAGACAGTGGAAATTATTTCTGTAGATATTTCGGCCCTATGTCCAAGGGCCGTCTTCAGCACAATACAAGAATAAGAGAGAAACTATATATATATATAAAAGAACTTACATCAAATTGTGAGGATTAAAACTGAATAATTAAAAACACTTTTTAAAACTTTTTTTAAAAATAGCCCTAGCATCCTTACTTCAACGAAGTTCAACCAGGACTGGCGAAAAGAATGAAATGAGAATATAAGCTCATTCAAACTGAAGAGAATAAAATGATTAGATGCAATTTCTTAAAGCTAATCTTGCTTGTTTAGCAGCCTGTCTCAAAGGCCTTTTCGTAGTTGGTTCAGTACTATTATAAATCGGTTTAGTAAAATATTTTGTTAGATCATTTTTAATTAAATTTGAGTATAAAAAATTTAGTGAGTATTCCCCCAAGTCCCTGTTCAAAGAAATATTATTATTTATTTTGAGATTAATTTCGATTGATTCTCGAACCACCTGTTTTATTCCCAAATCATTACTAATGAGTGAAGAGTTTTCAAAAAGTATCATGTGGGACGGATTATTAAATATATGCCAACCTAAAGCAGAATCAAAGGAGTTGTTGGAACTATTTGAAATTAAGGCCTTGTCTATGTCATTTTTATGCTGTTGTAACCGTTTGTCTAGATTCTGATGGGTCCTGCCGACATAGTATTTTCCGCAATCACATGGTATTTGATAGACCCCTCTTTGGCGAGTAACTGGGGTCTTATCTTTACCCGAATTTAAGAAATTGATGATTTTAAAATTAT
Source organism: Artemia franciscana (assembly GCF_032884065.1). Lineage (NCBI taxonomy): Eukaryota > Metazoa > Arthropoda > Branchiopoda > Anostraca > Artemiidae > Artemia > Artemia franciscana. The sequence continues at coordinate 11,346,363 of NC_088875.1, read as the reverse complement.
TAGTAAAAACTACGTACAGATTATTTTTTGTGCAAATATTTTTTAATTTTGTTGTGATCTTTGGGATATACGGAAGATAGACAATATTTGAGGGCTTATCAGTAGCCTCACATTGTGAAGTATCTTCTTCGATTTTACAAGAATGTCTTTTTATTCTACGGTTAATTATTTTACTGACAAAAGGAATGGGGTATCCATTACCAAAAAGAATATCTCTGATAAAGTTTATTTCTGCATTTATATATGAACTATTTATATATTTATATGTGTTACTTTTTGTAACACATCCTTAATTTGCTACAAGAACCACGTTAAGACGTTAAAACGTTCTCTTCACTTTTACATTCCATAGGTAAGGGATATCGATTAAGTAGTTGAACTGATAATTTGATTTTCAAAACAAAGTTAAAGCAAACAAAAGAAATCGGTACCATAACAAAAACATTGCTTTCGAAGGTAAATACGAACAAGAAGATATTAACGAAACAAAAATATGGTATCAGGTATCTGACGTAATGACCATATATGTCGTCATGATGCTATACTATGTGTATAGCTAATAGTTTCTAACGTCCACATTGAAGGATCAAAGATCTGACCCTTTTTGGTTGTCTATTTTTGTTGAATTAGGGACGCTTTGGGACACATTCCCAGGAATGAAGGGAGATTAGAGATTAGTATATGCCGTAATGACCATATATGTCGTCATGATGCTATACTATGTGTATAGCTAATAGTTTCTAACGTCCACATTGAAGGATCAAAGATCTGACCCTTTTTGGTTGTCTATTTTTGTTGAATTAGGGACGCTTTGGGACACATTCCCAGGAATGAAGGGAGATTAGAGATTAGTATATGCCGTAATGACCATATATGTCGTCATGATGCTATACTATGCTATGATGCTATACTCTGGAAAACAGATGATGTTGACCCTAAGCTTCAGCACAACCCCTTCTCATTACTAACTTTTAAAAGATAGCTAAATTTTTTACGTCTTATTTGAAGTCAAACCATATAAGATAAACGAGGAATACCTTTTAGTTTAGGAAGATGAAGTTTCGTGGTGTCTGAAAGGGATTTTCTTTTGTATTGCTTATGGGTTAAGGTTTCTGGTGTTGATAAATTTCTATGGTGCGAGATTATAAATTTTGCACCATTACAGTATTCTTACGGAACAAAACTGAAAGGGAATCCTAATTCTTGTTGGCTGTTTTATATAAATTTAAATAAGTTTTCAGTTATTTAAATGCCCCAAATAAAATTTTCAAGTTTAGTTATAGAAAATATATGTGATTTATTGAAATAGATATACTGCTAATTGAAATGAAAGTAAATTCTAATAACGGATAAAAACTTTAATTATGAGATTAAGATAATGGACTGAGAAAAAAAATATTTTTCATACAAATATTTATAAAAATTCAAGTTTTTAGCTTCGTGTCGGTAAGTCTTTACTGACTAAGAAAAAGAGAGAAAATAAGTAAAAACTAGATTAGATAAATGAAAAAAACACATAAAAATGAGAAAAACACAAGCTATACAGAAAAAAAGAAAGAAAATCACTTATGATTAAGTTTATTGTAGTCTCTTAAAATAAATCCAATTAATCGTCAAACATAAATGCAAATCATGAAAGCTGATGCATGCTATTGTGTGTGTCTACAATACAGTGGTGTATGTGTGTGTTTATGTTTGTATGTAAAACGAGGAGATCGTATGAGAAAAAAACCACGGACATAAACAATAGTGTGTATTCCTGATTTACGTTAATGTTTGATCGTCATATCGGATTGTTTCATAGGCAGCGCAATAGCGCTGCATAAATAAACAACAATGTTGGCACAATGTATTTTTTTTCTTGGTCTGTTTAGACCAGAGCACTTTGTATCGAAGAAGTTGTCGCAGAAACTTGAAAAAGAGCTGATTCCATTGGAAATTGAAAGGGCTATTGTCCTTTTAATAGTGAAAAGTGATTGGAAGGTAACTAACCCTCCTCCCTCGCCCAACATTTCCCCAGACACTTTCAATCAAAATTGTGAGATAGCCTTTTTGTTCAATACAGTTGAAAGATCAGGAATCATGTCTTTCGTGACGACACCCTCCCCATCCCCTCAAAGCTCTCAGGGCAAGGGTTGTAAGTTATGCCCTTGGGGCATGTAAGGTGTTTATGGAAAGCGTTGTCATAGAAACTTCAAAAAGAGCTCATTTGATTGTAAATTGGGAGGAATAGTGCCCTTTTTGATAGTCAAAAGATATTGGAGGGCAAATGCCCCCCCCCCATAGCCATAATTTCACCAGACACAAAATTCTGATTTAGCCATTTTGTTCAACGTAGTTGAAAGGTCTGGGAATTATGTCTTTGAGGATGAACCCCCCCCCCCACAGCCCTCAGGGCAAGGGTTGTAAGTTATACCTTAGGGCATATAAAGTTTTTATAGAAAGTGTTGCCGTAGAAACTTCTAAAAAGGGCTCATTCCATTGTAAATTGAGACGGCTAGTGCCCTTTTTAATAGTCGAAACAGATCGAAGGGCAAGTGCCCCCCCCCCACGAGTACTATTTCCCCAAACCCTTCCGATAAAAATTTGATATACCCATTTTATTTTACGTAGTTGAAAAGTCCAAAAATTGTGTCTTTGAGGATGATAGCCCCCAGGGCTTGGGTTGTAAGTTATGCCCTTTGGGCATGTAAGGTTCTTATTGGAAGTGTTGTTGAAGAAAATCCAAATCGAAAATGAGAGGAGTAGTGCCCTTTTCATTAGTCGACAGTGATCGGATGGCAAATGCCCCGCCCCTTTATTTCCCCCCTCAATCAAAATTTTTAGATAACCATTTTGTTTAACATAGTTGAGAGGTCAGGAAATTATGTCTTTGAGGATGACAACCCCCCAGCCCCCAAGGCAAATATTGTAAGTTATACCCTGGGGGCATATAATTTTTTTTTATAAAAAGTGTGGTTGTATAAACTTTGGAGGGGACTCATTGGATTAGTAATCAGAAGTTGTAGTGCCCTTTTTAAGATTTGAAGTGATCGGAGGACATGTACCCCTACCACACACACACGCGTTCTATTTTCCTGAAATGCATCTAACAGAAATTTTAGAGATAGCCCTTTCATTAAAAATAGTCTAAATATCATATAACAAGTCTCTTGGGGTTAGACAAATCCCCAGAGTCCAGAGGAAATGGTTTTAGATTTTTCCCTGGGGGTATTTAATGTTTTTATGGAAGGGATGGTTGTATAAACTTTAGAGGATCTTGTTGATTGGTATAATCTGGCTGAAAATCGGAAGTTTTATCATTATAAATTTTATCATTGTCACATCAAATTTAGCATGCTGATGAACCTGATATTTGCCTTGTAATGTCCTTTTTCAAATAATATTTATCAAAAATAAAAAAAGTCTTTTATTTTTGCTGTTTAAGATGTTTATGATTTTACAGAATGTTATATTTGAGTGTGGGTGTGTGCTAGGATTAACAATGCTTATGACAGCAAAGGTCCTTCCATTTGTGGCACCACAGAGTATTGAATCCCTGACCCTAAACTCCTGAGTCAACTGTTATATTTGACATATGTGAAAAAATGTATTTAATTTTTTTTGGCTCCTAAAGGTGTAGTTGAAAATAGTCAGAGCTTTGGGGTGTGAATCCCCTTATTTGTCCTGTTGGAAGGAGGCTAGTACTGTACTTTCAATTTTCATAGTTTCTTGTTAATCTTATAATCTCAATTTTTGCAATTTTCTTGTTTCTTTACCACTTCAATGGTATTCTATGAACCTGTTCTTGTTCTTTGTAATATGCCTTTACTGAATTTGGGATATATCTGTAGGCTTCTCTTTGATACTCTACAATAGCATCCTTATTTAGATCAGGTTGCATGTAGCTTTTTCTAAATGTTGTCAAGTCTCTTAAGTCACTTATACCTGATGCTTTCCCTGCTGTTTTTAGTTGGTAAAAAAAAAATTCAAAGAAAATTCCCATTGAAAAGAGCCCAAAAGTGAGATTGAATTTATCAAAGCTTGGAGGTTTGCCCCTTCAGTCTGTTGAAAGAAAACAGATTCATAATTGAAGCTTTGTTCATTTCAATCTCTGGGATGATTTACATTTGTGACAATTCATTAAATGATTGTAAAGGGATACTTGTATTTATTTATTTGTCTTTTTTTGAATTCTAAATGATTTTTTTAATTCTTTAAATTGATATAGGCTACATTCCTTACAAATTAATTAGTTGCACCACAGTTCCATTTGCAAGTTTTGACCTACTTTGTAACCCTTGGTCTCAAAATTGCATATGAATTTATTGAAGCTAGGGAACATAGAACTCCTGTCTGTTTGAAGAAAATGGTTGGATGTAAGTTGGTTTAATTACACTGAAGTCCTAAGGCCATTGCAATTAAAACAAAACAATAAAGATTAACTATAAAATACTTGACATTACATAAGTATAACAGTCACAAAGAAAAACCATTCACAAAATTTTACTTTTGTGCTCAGTTGCCAACCTGAGCAATTGCCTAAATTTTTAAACCTTGCAAAACATTCACCAGCCATCTCTCATGACCCATACTCTTGTCTATACATCAACAATTTATTGAAAAGGAACAACTACCCTACTGACATTTCTTCATTTGTACTTATGTTTAATAAGTTTAAAAGAAAGCTTATATGGCTAAGTCAGAAGCCCAGTAAAGGACCAGGTGGTTGTTTAGCCAGGAAGTGCAATAGGAAGCTAGGGGCAGCCATCCTGTGCTTTTGCATACCCTTCCTGCTTACTGTCCCCACATTTCTTTAGGTAACCTTTGAAAGTTGGGCCAATTCTAGCTGAGCTAACAGAGTCACATCACTGATCCCTTTCCCAAACCAAATAAACTGGTAATGCCAGGTATTAAACCTGTGCCATTTTGACAAAGGATTCTCAAGCTAGAGAGCCAGCCACTTAGGAAGGAACACAAATGTGACCACAGAACAACAATTGTATGAGAAACAAAAAAAATATTTAAAAAACTCAAGTCATAGTTGCTGCCCATAAACAATATGCATTTTATTTAGACAAATTAAATTTAAGACAGGTATCAACAAATCTCCATCAGGAATTGTATTTACTTAAGATACAATAAGCAATATGAAAGCTTAGTTTTGTGATATTCTAGTCTTGAAATAATACAAAATAAGACAAATTATATGTTCTATTTGTTGTCCACAAGCTCATTTGAGACTACAATATGCCCATGGTGCACTTATAATCTCTCTAAAATGCTTTAAACAGAAGGGATTGTAAAGACAATTGTTCTGATCAGCAAGAAAAATATTAACATAATTCTCTAAACTTGGAACTTTTTAAGACAACTTCTTAGCAAAGCAAATGTAAAACAAAAGAATTCAGCAAAAAGGTGGTAAAATATAGGACAAATCTAATTGGTCTAAATAATCAAGGCCTATAAACACAACTGCCTTCTAATCTCAATTCTTTGTGTTTCTGATTCTTAGCAGCAGCTTTGTAATGGAAAATCTCAGTTCTATTAGCCTACTAGATGTGGTCTAGATGGTTCTGGAGACAATTACATTTTATTTTCTCTAGAGATATATTTAGTGCATAACATATGCACTATGTTACAAATCTAATGATCACCCAAATTGCATGACTACTAGATTTCAAAGGCCAGAGAAAATTCGATCCTTGAATCTAGTGATGACCTTTGATCTTTATTGCCATCATAAAAAAAGTCATGGGCCGTACTTATTGTTAGGCAGAGGCCTACCAAAGACTATAGTAAATGCTAGATATACCCAGTGTCTGACCTAAGCTATCCAAAATCAAAGTCTTAACAATTGTGCATGCATTATCTGTAGAGAAAAAATTGCTCCTCCATCAGACAGAGCAAAAGAATGTCCAGTACTTTAATTTGCAGTAGTAGCAAAGTGATTAGGAGCTAAATGGAAGCTGTTTTCAATCTGATGGTTGATTTCTGTTTCTTCTTCTACTACTGAGTAGGGATTTGAGCTTCAAAGAACAAATGACGAAAACAGTTTTCGGACTGAGTATTCAGAATTAACCCTGCATCCGGATGCAGCATTCTTTGTCATTCACTAGCTATTGAAGAGTGAACTCCTATAATCGGATTACTTTTTCAAGTTAAAAGGATTAAATTTGATATTGTTTTGGACTTTTTATTGCGTAATTTGATGCAATAATAGACTTCTACGTGCGAATTATAGCAATTATTATGGCGATCACTCAAGCAAAGTTTGATGAAGGAATGAAACGGCTTCAGGCGTCACTGGATAAAATATTAGCAGAACAGAAAAGTTTTTCGGTCTCAATAGTTGCTCTTCAAGACGAAGTTAGGAAAATATCAGCAGAAAATGCTAATCTACAAGATGAAGCAAAAAAGCTTCGAAATGATCTAGAGCAAGAAAAATTGCGGAATAACGATTTGGAGAGTAGGCTTTTGGAAATCGAAGTGAGAGAAAGGAGATTAAATTTGATTGTTCATGGTCTGCCTGCTGAAAAGCATAATCAATCAGTGACTAGCAACGTATTGTCTCTTCTTTCTGACAAATTGCAGGTTACCGAGGACATTTCTCTTACAAAGTGTTATCGCCTTAAGAGAAATAGCAGTTCAAACATTACTAGTAGGAAAACTAGTGTTCGACCGGCCCCTGTTTTTATATCGCTAGACACGGATCGTAGCATTCAGTCGATTCTCAGTGAGGTAAATAAGTTGAAGGGTAGTGGAATTCGCATTTGCAGTGATCTCCCACCAAAGCTAAATTTTCTACGGAATGAGCTATTGTCTAAGGGAAAGGAGATGCGTGATTCAGGTTCGGTTCATCTTACGCGTATTAAACAAAAAGGGAGCAAATTATCGCTAGAATGCAAAAAGTCTCCGTCTTCACAGTGGATTAAGATTGACTAGTTACGGTGATTAATAATGACATTTCATTTGGTGAGATTACTTTTATTATTTTACAGTATGTAATGTTTCTCTGTTCATAAGATTGCATTTTTTTTTTCCTCTGTAGGGAAAAACAGTTCCATTTTTTGTCCCTCTGTAGCTTATTATGTGTTTATTTTATGTCTTTTTCTTTCTTTTTTTGTGTTTGTTTCTATTTATATGAAGTAATTGAGTGCAATAGTTTTTCAGTGTCCGCATTTCATCTTATAATGAATATGTTCCATTTCTCTCTCCTGTTTCTATTTATTTTCAAGCAGTTTCTTTTTCTTTCATTATTTTCGAGTTTTCACTGGTTCAGTTGTTTTTGCTACTTTAAGACTTAGACGGTATGCATTTTGCGAAAGTTTCTGCTAGTTCGGATCATAATTCAGATTTTGTACATTGGATGATAATTGTATTCGGGATAGACTGAGATACCTTGAGCCTAACCCTTTTGATTTTTCCATATTCCAGAGCCATGATAAATTTTCAGGAAATAAGATAAATGACGGTGGGCTAATTAACTTTCCAAATTGTAAATATAAATTACCTTCCGAAGTTTCTGATCTTCCCAGTACCGGTGTTGTGAGAACAGGATTTTTAAATTGTAGGGGTTTTTTTAGTTCATAGGATGATCTTGTTGATGTAGTTCATAAACTATCTTGTCATGTCGTTGGATTCTGTGAGACTTTTCTTACAGACCTGACTCCTCAGGTTGTTTTTCCTGGATATCAATTTTATTTTTAAAAACAGATTGACTAGGCGCCAGGGTGGTTTAGAAGTACTAGTTAAAGAAGGTATCTCTTTTCGACGCATTGCAAATCTGGAAGGTTCTCATGAGGAAATGCTTTTTGAAGTAATGGTGACTGAAATTAGTCTTGGAAAAAAAGATGTTTTTTTTGCGTAGTATACCGGCTGCCTTCTTCTCCAGTCAAATCTTTCCTCTCTAAACTCCATGATTTTTTGCATCAACCCCATTTTCAAAATAAAGATGTAATCCTTTCCGGAGATTTCAATATTGACCTTCTAGAAGCTTCAAATGAATCCTCTGTTGAGTTATTGTCTTCTTGCTTTTCTGCATGTCTGCTTCATTCTTGCCTGATACCTACAAGAATTTCACCTAGTTCTGCTTCTCTCATTGATAATATTTTTACATATTTACCTATTCAAGCAAATTTTGCTGTTTTAAGTGATATATCGGATCATTTGCTGCTGGTTTCAGATTTAGCTCTTACTTATAAAATACCACAAGTAAGTAGATAACGTCAAGGACGGTTAATAAATAAAATATCATTAAAGCACCTGAATGAAAGCCTTGGACTATTGGATTGGCAGGAGGTAATATCCACGGAGGATACAGATATGGCAACTGATAATTTTCTAAGAAATTTCATTTGCTGCCTTGATTCTAGTTGCCCATTTGTTACGATTAAAATTTGCAGAGAAAAATTTCCTATAAGGCCATGGGTAACGTCTGGAATTTTGATATCAGTTAAGAAAAAAATCAGTTATTTAAAAAGCAGTTAAAGAATCCAACTGATTATAATATTAAAAATTTTAGGATTTTCAAAAATAAATTAACCACAATGATACGTTTGTCGAAACAATTGTATTATAAAAAGTCTTTTGAAGAAGCTCAAAATTCTCCTCGCAAAACGTGGTCTTTAATTAATTATTTTATAAAAAAAGAAAGTAAGTCTAATTTTCCTGAAGTTATTAGTTTAGAAGATGGTTCGACTACTAATAAATCGGAGAAAGTGGCTGATATTTTGAATACTTATTTTGCTAAAATAGGAGAGAAAATTGTTTCATCAGTAATGAACCAGTTTGATTCACGTAGTAATAAACATTTTTCTTCATACCTTCCATCTCCTCAAAGTCCATCTCCAAAGGGCCTATTTCTCATTCTGAAATAACAAAAATAGTGTGTGATCTAAATCCAGGTAATTCAGCGGGAATTGACGGGTCTAGTTCTAAAATTGTTAAAGAAATACTGTCTGCAATAATATTACCATTACAGCATATAATTAATCTTTCATTTAAAACTGGAGTTTTCCCATCTGCTTTTAAAGAAGCGCGGATAGTTCCGCTTCACAAAGGTGACTCTCCTGAAAATCCATCAAATTACCGCCCTATTTCTATTCTGTCAGCATTTTCTAAAATACTTGAGAAGGCAATTTATAAGAGGTTTTATGACTTTCTTAAATCGTCTAATTTCTTCACAAATTCCCAGTTTGGTTTCCGGTCTGGACACAACACTGAACATGCTATCGTTGCTCTCATTCAATATATTCATGAATGCTTAGATAGATGTGAAATTCCAGCAACATTATATTTAGATTTTAAAAAAGCATTCGATACAATATCCCATTGTATTCTTTTTAGTAAATTGGATAATTGTGGTGTGCGTGGACCGGCGTTGGATCTAGTTAAATCTGATCTTGATAAGAGAAAGCAACGATTAGATGGAGGCAATTTCCTCTCTTCACCTGTACCTCAGTCTTCGAAGGTTGGGGTACCTCAGGGCTCTGTCCTCTCCTTTTTTTTAATTTATATAAATGATTTTCACCGCGCTTTTACATCCCCGTGTCTCAACACACATTTTGCTGATGATACGGCGGTTTCAATTTCTTAAAAGAATGACGAGGAGCTGGAGGTAAAACTGAACACTTCATTTTCTAATGTTCTTGATTGGTGTTCTTTAAATTTTATTGCTTTGAATGTATCAAAAACTAATTTCATAATTTACAGCAGAAAGTCAAATATCTACCCTCGTATTACCCGAGTTACTTCTTCAAAGTATCTATTATCAATATCTCGTGTGAAAATGATAAAGTACCTTGGACTTGTGATTGACGAAAGCTTATCTTTTAAAACACACATTCAAAATCTACGATTAAAGATTTCAAGGTATGTTGGTTTAATGCGAAGGTTGAAGCTTTGTTTGCCCTACTCTGATTTACGAAGTATTTATTTTGCTCTGATTCAGACTAACATTAATTATTGTTCTCTAGTATATTTATCTACATTTAAAAGCCATATTAAACCAATACAGATTTTACAAAATAAAGCCCTAAAAATCCATAAACTTTTTATTCCATCACCTATTGAACTTCCAAATAAGTCTTCTACTGCATCTTTATATACTTATCTAGATATACTTCCAGTCTCTCAACAATTTGCTTTTGGAGCAATTCTTTTCAAAATCAATTATGATATTAAGAAATTACCGCCATATTACCTCCATCAAAGTTTGTTCTCCCAATCATAAGATTTACATAATTATAACACTCGACAAAAAAAGGATATCTACATTGACAAGTATAATACTGAGAGATCTAAATTCGCTCCGTTTGTGTCAATAGCTCGGTGCTGGGATGCTTACAAGACTCTTATTGATAATTTTTCCTCTATCCATTTAATAAAAAGAAAACTTAAATTTCATTTAGTTCGGGATTATTTTTAATGAAGTATCTTTTTAGTAAGGCAAAGTTTTTGTATGGTTCGTTGCTCTGGGTGATTATGGGCCTCTCAGCTATCTTCCAGTATTAATTTATATTTAATAATATGGACATTTTTAATTTCTTCAATAGTATTGAATGATCCTGGGCTAGCTGCTACTTTCATATTATTGTTGTGTTATTGTATCTTTGCCGTCACGTTTATCTTTGTATTGTAGTGTGTTATTATTTTATCTTTGTCTAGGCCTAGTTTTTCGAGCTTGTCTCCCCATGGGCCTATGTCATTTATATATACATGTATGTGCGATTAATAAATAAATGAACTTGAACTTGAACTTGTAAAATAAGATTTGGGACACGGTCTTTGAAACTTGATTTTCCAAATAGTTTTTCGTGAAATTTCTGTAGAAGAATTAGATTTGGCAGATGTATTTATAAGCAATTAAGTTTTTATTTTCTACCGAAACAAGAAGCGAATGTTTTAAAATTTAAGCAAGCTATCACTATGAACTTCAAGAAAACTACAATAAGGCAACAAACAAAGCTAAAGCACAGCGTAACAGAAGCTTCTAAGTATTGGTCTCATTTGTCGGTATGTTTAGAAGAGTTTTTCTATGTGATACTTTAAAATTTTCAATTAGGCCAACTAAATGCTATTAAGATCCTAGGCTAGTCCATTGCAATAGGCCTGGCCTACATTTATCCAATTTTCCAAATAGCCTATAATCTTTCATGGGTCTTCTGTGGCAATTGTGTAAGCCTATCTTAGTAAAGGTTTATTATAGCAGCTATCAAGAAGGACACATAGCAAAATAAAAAGAGAGATACTTTTAGATTGCTAATTTTGTGTGCATTTCTATCCTATGTTTTTTATGTTTTTATTTTTTTATTAATACCAAATATGGCAAGCTTCCAAGCTTGTTGCACTAAATATAACAAAAACAAGGTATGACAATTTATCATCAGCTCCTCTTCTCCTAATGGTTCCATATAGCCATAGGCTAGGCCTATGTAAAAATGTTAGCAGTAATGGATGAAATTCTTACTTTTTAATTTACAGCAAGTAACAATGAATCATGTCTCCTTGGCTTTTTCCATTTGTTTATATTCAATTGGTTTCCATTAATAAAATCCTTTCCAGAATAATTTATTCAACAAAAAATGGCCCTGGTTTTCTCATAATTATTAAGACATATTCTATGAATTTCAAAACAACAATAAAATAGTTCTTTTTTGACAAGAATAACATTGACCAGAGCTGCCGACATAAAAAGTAAAAGGGAGGAATTTGTAAAATTCAAAAAAAAAGTTTTTCAATACCACATTAGACAAATGTTCAACAGCCTGACTACTCAACTTTTGGTGCAAGCCCATGGTCAAATTCAGGTAATTGTTTGCTTTGATGCCTTTTTTTACATCAGCAGCTCTTGTTTATGTTCAGATTATTTGTGTCATCTCACAAACCATTTTTATTACTGTTTGAAGTTCATAGAACACATTTTAAGAAATCTAAAAATATATATTTTAGAATGAATTGTCACAGGACCTTCAAATGTAAAAAAAAAAAGACTAAAAGTAATACAAACTTCAAACTAGTAGTTCTTTGTAATTCTTGGTAAATATGTATGGTAGGCCTTGGTTTTGGTTAATATTTGACATGCTAGTTCTTAGTAAATGTTTAAATAGAAAGTGCTTGATATGTTTTCTTCTTACTCATCATAATCTTTAGGTTTGATGATAAAATTCTTATCAACAATTCAATTTGTTAGAGAAAACTGTTCAGTAGGGTATTTTAACCAACAATTTTCTATTAGCTTGTAAAACACAATTCTTAATAAATATTTTTTGTTAGAACTATAGATAAGTAAGCAGTACTAAGACAGGACTAGACCCTTAAGGTCCAAACCAGCAGTGCTGATCTCTGTTTCATGGCCCTTCAGCCAAGAAGTACAATGGAGGGCTGGGGGCCAACCATCCTGTGCTTTCACACACCCTTCCTACTTACCTTCCACAGATTTCTCTGGGTACCCATTTAGAGCTGGGTTGACTCTGGCTGAGCTTACAGAATCACACCACTGACCCCCATCCAAAACTAAACTAGACCTACATTGCCCAGGCAATGTGAAGTGTTGTGCTTACTAAAGTGTGGCAAGAGAAACACTTTGGTTTTGTTTTCTTTGCTATTGATCAGTAATCACATGACCAAAGGCTATTCCTCAGCATTGAAAAAACAACAACTTCAAAATAATATCAAAAGAAGGGACTAAATTTACTTTGGAGCCAGTTGAACTTTATCCTTTTCAATCATAGACATCATGATGGATGAAAACTTGGAACAATATAGGTGACACTAATTATTATGAAACTACCTCATTATTTTATGTTAATGTTTGTACCCAATGTGTAAACACTTAATTCTGTCAGATTTAAAGAGATCAAATACAATGTGCACAAATTTCTAGCCCAAAGTGAACAGATTCTTACTTACAAGTCCCTCTCCCATGATGACATCAAGTTCACCAGAAACAAATAAATGGGTACACCAACTAGCAACAGTTACAAGACCCTCATTGCTGAACATGATTGTAGCCCAAAAGCCAATTATTACTTACAAGTCCCCTACATGTCTTACCACTGGAACCAAATTGATTTAACCATCAGATACACCAGAAACAAATAATAGGTACACCAACTAGCAAAAGTGGCAAACCCCTTATTGCTGAAGATGATTATGAGCTAACAGCCATTTCTTGCCCAAAGTGAACCAATTCTTACTTATAAGTCCCTCTCCTGTGATAGGCAAGTTCACCAGAAGCAAATAAATGGGTACACCAACTAGCATAGTTGCAAACCCCTCATCGCTAAAGTTGACTGTAGCCTAACAGCAGATTATTACTTACAGGTCCCTATATATCTTACCACTAAAACCAAATTGGTTTTACCATCAAATACACTGAAAACAAATAATAGATACACCAACTAGCAAAAGTTGCTAACCCCTCATTGCTGAAGGTGATTATTGCCTAACAGCCAACTGTTGCTTACAAGTCCTCTATATGTCTCACAATTTGTATAGGCCTAGATTTCGTTTCAGTGTGTACCTTACTACTGAAGTTGTCAACCCCTTGAAACTTTCAAACTATTATACCTCATGAAGGAATTTTTGTATCAAAAAATGGATGTCATATACTTTGATCAGCTCATAAAGAGCTATCGATTGCCTCGAAAAAATTCTATCTGTCCTAGTTCAAAAGTTGATTTTTTTTTTTTTTTGCCATAGGCCAACTTTCTAACATCACCACTTAGAAAGGAGCAAAGGATAAGCTCCAATTTCTTTAGCAATGAGATAACTTTTAAAGTTTATTAGGCACGTCTGATACCATTTCCTGACTGCAATCCTAAGTCTGAAAAACGGAGTGATAAACTCAGCTGAAATTACAAACAGAAATGGGTAGAAACATTAGATGGCAGCACTTTTGGACCCGTGGGAAAATGCCACATTTTTGCTTCTGTAAATTTTTCTATTTATCACTCAAAGAAGATATATTGGCTTGGGGGCCGGGTAACTGCTGCATATATTTAACACTTATAGATTTTAGTCCATCTTCAATTTGAAAGTGGTGCCTGCCTGCTTGCTTGCTAGAACAGAGCTTTCCACTCAAAAGCAGAAACATGGTTTGATGAAACAAAAGCTTGGCTGCACAACTTCAGATACTCCTCTCTGACATAGGCTATATAACCCCACTTCACTTCGCACACCATAGGCTCTGGCTTGTGGACAAGCAAAAACCATCCTTTTTTGCCCCAGGCAAGAGTTCTGCAGAGCTTTCCAAAATGTAATGTTGTATTCATCAGTTCAGCCTGAGGTCCACACTTTCTATAAAAACCGCACAAGTTAGACCCTTACCAGTTTCCAGGAATAAGCTGAGATCAGAGGCATAGGAAAAAAAAGTGTTGCTCTTGCAACACAATAACTGGGATTGAATCCATGCCGCCTGGACAAAGAATTTCCATATCAGCACACCAACCACTCAGCCAGGACGGCTTTAACTATAGAAATGTTTTAACTATTAAACTATACAAACACTGGTAAAATCAGGGATCAAGCATAATATAAAGAGCTAAATTCACTTATCAGGCAATACTGATCATTTTAGTAAAGTTGTGTTACTTCCAGCTCCATAAGTCCATCACAGCTGACTTAAAAAGGAGATAAAGAATGTCAAGACTACAATCCTCAGGCTGAAAGAAAATCATGCTGTTTTTGTGTATATTATTATTATTTATTTTTCACCCACACTATTCAATAAAAGAATACATAGACTAACCCATAGATAAAATACAAGTGCAAACTGGAATAGAAACATTTATAGAGTAATGCATGATAAATAGTAAAAGAAATTAGAGAAAGAAGAAAAAGTGAACATAAAAGGAGAGAGCAAATAAAAAAAAACAACTCACAACTGAAAGAATGTAATTAAGCAGTGATGTAGAGAGATAAAGATGTAAGCTGTGTTTGAGAGTTTCTTGTTTGACAAATTTCCTTGTAGTTACTATTTTGCTTGTGGTAAAATTATTAATTTGGCTCAACCTAAGCATTGTTAATAAGGATTGATTGAAGCTTCAGAATTAGCTATCATTAGCTGTTAGTATTAGCTATAGAATTAGTTGTATTTTGTTTGATTCAAGCAGAATGAGCAAGGGTTCAAATTGCAAAACAAGCTTGTATTGTTCATGTGTGCTTATTTGGAATTTATAAGGGTCTGCCCCATAGAACCACATCTGTCCTAATTCTATTTCTTGTAACCTTGGTTCTGATTTATCAGATAAATAGAAATTTGCTGTTGGTTTCATTCTTTTAGAGTAGCCCAATGATGACCAAATTCTCTTAAAAGTAACACTGTGCTAATAAGGAAATTTCCATGGATCAAGCTTTATTCATTTTTTTCTAAGAAAGGCAAGTAAGCTTGCAAGCCAAAATCAGGTAAAGTGCTCAAATGAGCAACTTTCAAGCCTGCTAATTGCTATAATTTTACATAGTTGTAAGCTTGAGACTAGCTAATAAGCAAGGAAAACCTTTAGTTTATATGCTCCGATTTTGAGTAGATCCTGTTATTACCAATGTTTTATTGTGAAAAAAAATTGAGTCAATAAAATGGTAACAGAAAGCATTGCTACTTGAATAGCTCTTTTTTTGTCAGGTATATGGGCTGATGGAAATAAATGAGAGAAGATCAGGTTCAGTTGGTAAAAAAAGAAAAATAAATGAGTGACTTTAGTAGCAATATCCCCCAAATCAGTCTGTATTAATGACTAGCCAGTTTGTAAAACCCCTTGCCCCTCAACATTTTTGCTAGTGATCTCTCTGGTGTAAGGTGACATATCTGCTATCAGTATGCTACCTTTTTTACTAGGCCCCTTATTGGCTTTCTTTCTGTCACCAAAATCATATGTATTTCTTAGTTTCTCTTAAAAAACACTAAAGTTTTTGCTGGTGGCTGATGGCATCTACTTTGGAGAAGGTCATAAATTAGATGGTAGTATTTTTTATACGAAATTTATATATATTTTTAAATTTGCACAGTTTGCAGTGGTGTAGAGTTCTTGCATTGTAGTCGATTTTAAGTCTAAGTATGTTTATTAGAATCAAAAGTTTCATTGTCTTTGCTCTAGAGCATTAGTTATTTTTCTGTCTTGGGTATTTGCTTGATAGAGTATAATCTAATTTGTATATCAATTCATACGAACTTGAAACCTTAACATACAGTAGCTCCATGTATCTACAGTTGTGTGATATGATAGTTAGTGAGAGCTTCAGAAATGGATATACTTGACAAATTCATGTCTAGTTAGGCATTTTCTGGGGGTCAAATCTCTATTCCATAATATGTCTGTAATCAGTCAATGTGTGTTTTCTATATATATATAATATATAATATATATATATATATATATATATATATATATATATACACATATATACACATCTTGTACTGTAGTTTCATTCTACAAAGTTCATTGATGTAGCTCAATAATGTTTTTTCTTAGCAAATAGCTATTATGTTAAAGTGCTGCAATGAATCAAACAGTTCATGGTAATAAACTGTAGTAAGGAGCGACCTGGCTCAATAGTAACCAAAACTCTAAAAAATGGAATTTTTATACCACTAGCTACAACAAAAGAATTGCATTTTAATGCTGATTTTAAATATATAAGTTTCATCAAGTTTAGTCTTACCCATCAAAAGTTACGAGCCTGAGAAAATTTGCCTTCTTTTAGAAAATAGGAGGAAACATCCCCTAAAAGTCATATAATCTTAACGAAAATCACACCATCAGATTCAGCGTATCAGAGAACCCTATTGTAGAAGTTTCAAGCTCCTATCTACAAAAATGTGGAACTTTGTATTTTTTGCCAGAAGGCAGATCATGCATGCTTGTTTATTTGTTTGTTTTTTTTCCCAGGGGTGATCGTATCGACTCAGGGGTCCTAGAATGTTGCAAGAGGGCTCATTCTAAAGGAAATGAAAAGTTCTAGTCCCCTTTTTAAGTGACCAAAAAAATTGGAGGTCACCTAGGCCCCCTCCCACGCTAATTATTTTTCCAAAGTCAACGGATCAAAATTCTAAAATAACCATTTTATTCAGCGTAGTCGAAAAACCTTATAACTATGTCTTTGGGGACGACTTACTCCCCCACAGTCCCCTTGGGAGGGGCTACAAGTTACTAACTTTGACCAGTGCTCACATATAGTAATGGTTATTGGGAAGTGTACAGACGTTTCCAGGGGGATTTTTTTGGTTGGGGGAGGGGTTGAGAAGAGGGGGATATGTTGGGAAACTTTCAATCGAGGAATTTGTCATGGGGGAAGAAAATTTCCATGAAGGGAACACAGGATTTTCTAGCATTATTTAAAAAAACACAATGAAAAAATAAATATGAAAATTTCTTTCAACTGGAAGTAAGGAGCAGCATTAAAACTTAAAACGAACAGAAATTATTACGCATATGAGCGGCTCACCTCCTCCTAATACCTTGCTCTTTAAGCTAAAGTATTTTTAGTAATTTCAACTATTTATTCTACGGCTTTTGTGATTCAGGGGTCATTCTTAATGAATTGGGACAAAATTTAAGCTTTAGTGTAAAGAGCAAGGTACTGACGTAGGGGTGAACCGCTATATATATATATATGTAATCAAAACATGAGAATACAAAAGTTTGTTACATAAGCTAATTTATAAGTTACGTATATCTTTTGCTAATAAAAACATTCGTAAAAAATTAAAAGTTCTAGTTGCCTTTTTAAGTAACCAAAAAATCGGAGGGCAACTAGGCTTCCTCCCTTGCTCCTTTTTTTAAAAAAAATGATTCAATCAAAACTATGAGAAAGCCATTTAGCCAAAAAAAAATATGCAAATTTCGTTTTAATTATTCCTCTGCGGAGAGCCAAAATCAAAACATGCATTGATTCAAAAACTTTCAGAAATTAAATAAAAAAACAAGTTTTTTAACTGAAAGTAAGGAGCAACATTAAAACTTAAAACGAACAGAAATTACTTCGTATATGAAAGGGGCTGCTTCCTCATCAACGCCCCGCTCTTTACGCTAAAGTTTTTTGCTGTTTTAAAAAGAAGAGTTGAGAGAAAGAGTCAAACTTTAGCGTAAAGAGCGGGGCGTTGGTGAGGAAGCAGCCCCTTTCATAAATTTCATAAACGGAGTAATTTCTGTTCATTTTAAGTTTTAATGTCGCTCCTTACTTTCAGTTAAAAAAAACTTTTTTTTTATTAATATATACTAGGCTTTACTATATGTAAGGTGCTATGTGAAGCTACATATCTTAATCATTTGATCAAACCACAAATGAGTAATTACTTGCGACTGAATAATGTAAGAGAAGAAATTTTTCTTTAATTATATAGGATGCTATAAAAAAGAACTACCATAGGATGCTTTAAAACTATTCATAGGATGCTCTAAAAAGTATCTGTGCCTGGTGCCAAAGGCAGATACCTTTTTTTGTGAGATAAGTTACAGTATAATTTGTAAATTTCAAAGCTATTGCTATTCCAAATTTCTGCTTACCACCAATAAATAATTAACAGTGAGAATAATCCAATTTAATTACTGACAAAGGCAATCAACCATCTTCTTTCATCCAAAAAATGGGGTGCCAATAGAAACATTCCCCTGAAATAAGGATATTTTCAGAAAAAATAAAAAAAGCCAAGTTACCCCTCTCCCTAGATTTTGAAAAATATCTGTTCAATGCAATTTATTTCTGACCTGCCAACAAAACAAAAGAGGGTTTGCAGCCCTAGTGACAGAGTAAGACAAAAAAAATAAAAGGAGAAAATAAACAATCAGTGAACAGAAAGAGATTACAATCAACAAACACAAACATAACTACATACTATACAAAGAGGAAAGACAACTAGTGGTTAACTTTTCCAGTAGAAGATTTGAAATCTTTCACCCTTTTATCAATAATATTTGCAGGCAGAATCAATTTTAATTTTTGTATCAGAGAAGAATTACTGGTCCAAGGAGGCAGATGTAGCAGATGCCTGGCGAATTTAATTTTTATGGCACTTGGTATTAACCAAGTGACATATAGCAATCGCCAATTCTGTTGGTCTGTCTGTCTGTCGGTCCTGGTTTTGCTACTTTAGGCACTTCCAGGTAAGCTAGGACGATGAAATTTGGCAGGCGTATTAGGGACTGGACCAGCTTAAATTAGAAATAGTCTTTTTCCCAATTTGACCATCTGGGGGGGCCGTTTAATTCGGAAAAAATAGAAAAAATGAAGTATTTTTAGCTTATGAATGGGCGATGGGATCTTAATGAAATTTGATTTTTGGAATGATATTGTGTCTCAGAGCTCTTATTTTAAATCCCGACCAGATCTGATGACATTGGGGGGAATTGGAGGGGGGGACCTAAAATCTTGGAAAACACTTAGAGTGGAGGGATCGGGATGAAACTTGATGGGAAAAATAAGCACAATTCCCAGATACATGATTGACATAATCGGAACGGATCCGCTCTCTTTGGGGTAGTTGGGGGGGGGGTAATTCTGAAAAATTAGAAAAAATGAGGTATTTTTAACTTACGAACAGGTTATCGGATCTCAATAAAGTTTGATGTTTAGAAGGATATCGTGTCTTAGAGCTCTTATTTTAAATCCCGACCGGATCTGGTGACATTTGGGGGGGGGGAGCTGGGAGAGGGAAACCTAAAACTTGGAAAACACTTAGAGTGGAGGGATCGGGATGGAACTGAATGGGAAAAATAAATACAAGTGCTAGATACATGATTGGCATAAACGGAACGGATCCGCTCTCTTTGGGATAGTTGGTAGGGGGGGGGGTTATTTCTGGAAAATTAGAAAAAATGAGGTATTTTTAACTTACGAACAGGTGATTGGATCTCAATGAAATTTGATATTTAGAAGGATATCGTGGCTCAGAGCTCTTATTTTAAACCCAACCAGATCTGGTGGCATTGGGGGGGAGTTGGAAGGGGGAAACCTAAAACTTGAAAAACACTTAGAGTGGAGGGATCAGGATGAAACTTGGTGGAAAAAATAATCACGAGTCCTAGATACATGATTGACATAACCGGAACGGATCCGCTCTCTTTGGGGTAGTTGGGGGAGGGGTTAATTCTGAAAAATTAGAAAAAATGAGGTATTTTTAACTTGCGAACGGGTTATCGGATCTCAATGAAATTTGATATTTAGAAGGATATCGTGTCTCAAAGCTCATCACAAAAGTGCCTTCATCACAAAATTTTATCTGCCAATTTGCAAGTTTGTTGATGCATGTCTGCTGGCTTGGGTAAATTTCTGCTTGAAGATGTTAACTATTCACTGACAAAGAAATTGTTATTTTGCCAGCAAATTGTAATATAATTTATCGTTTTTGCATTAAGTATTTTAGGCTTTCAAAAGAAATGAAGTTTCTAAATTGCACACAGCAATTCCACTTTAATTAAATCAAAGATTTATAGTTTTTGCAAAAAAAAGTCCAGATGTAGTGGTATATAAATTGTAAGTGGTATTGTAAGATGTAGTGGTATATAAATTGTTTGACAGGAACCAAGCATTTGTAGCCCTTGGCTATATAAATAGATATTTATTATTCATTTGTATACAAAGTGTATTTGAACCCAACTGAACTCCTATGCTACTCAACCCCATTCAAGTGAACCCTATACAACTGAACCCTTGTTTGAAGAAAAACTTCCCATTAATGCTGATTTAGAAATTCATCTTAATAGTAACAGTTTACTGAACAGCTGTTACCCGTTTAAGGTCAGTTGAAAGCTAATATTTACATATGTGTTTTGTTTTTTTTAGTTCTGTTACGACAACACCGTCATAAAAAACCTTATGGCACCAAAATGCAATTTTAATGTCATTTCTGAAGTGAAAAAGTCTGAAACCATAAAAGGTCTATTGCTGGAATATCCATGATTGAAAGCCCTTTAACTAATGTTTAAAATTTCTCTGTTGAATAGTCTCCTTCCCAGTCACCTTTAATAGTGAAAACAGAAAAAAAATTGTTTGCAAGCTCTGTAAATTCTTCGTCTTAGCTTGCATCTTCTATATTTAGCCATGAGTATCACATGCCAGTAATTTTTTCTCTGTTTTAGTCGCCAGTTCTTGTGAAAGAGTATGGAGCCATAGATTACATAGACGTCAGTCCGACAGAACCATACAAAATAGCTGTTTCTTGCTCCAGCAGGGTAAGTCTTATAGCTGAAATAGCATCTTTAGAAATTGGATTCGAACTACTATATTTAAATGACTAATCAGAGTGAAATTAATGGCAATTTCGTTAGGATAAAAGATTGTTTAGTATGAGAAAACAAAAATGTTTTTTTCTGAATATTTCTCCTTCTTTCCTTCCTCATACAACTTTGTGAGCTCTTTTTCATTTTATTAAGGGATACTAATGTGTTTTATAATCTATTTTTTGTAGTTTATTGTACATTCCTTTGGCAGCCTGGATATAACCATTTTAGTGGTTTGCTTCTTAGTAGCTGTTTCTTTTTATTTGAAGTTAATTTTAATGAAATAAAAAAAGGCCTACCTAGTCCTTAATTTGATTTTTCCCTAAATAAAATTATAGCTTATAAAAAATTTAAACTAAAAATTATATAGAACTATTAATTATTAATTATAATTATAAATTAAAAATATATTTTTAGCTTGTTGTACCTTGCTTTGACAGCCTGAATATATTCATTGTTGTGGTTTGCTTCTTATTACCTGCTTCTTTTTATTTACGAAAAATTAAGCAAGAGAAAACGGTTTTAATTTCAATAAAGCAGTGAACAAAAAATGAAATCAAAACTACAGTTTAATTAAAAAAAAAACTCTGAATCTTTTGGCCCCGCATCCGGGAGCCTTTTTCAACAGCAAAAAAAGAAGAAGTAAAAGAACGCCAAAAAAAGAGAAGATTTTTTAAAATATAACACATACGCACACAGAAAACACGACAACTAAACACATGAAGAAGAAGAAAGGAAAAATAATAATAACAAAACAAGAACAACATACATTATAAAGAAACTTCCAGCACTGATAATATAAACATAAGAATAAAACCAAAGCGAATGTCTATAGTGAAGCCACGGGTCACTACTCTCAGTAGACACAATCACAATCAGTGTATAAATGGGAATCTATTTAAAGAGAAGACTGTATTTACTTGAACACACAAAAGAATATCAACAAACCCCAAGTTCATCACCCCCAACTAAATCTCACAGGCTAGTCAAATTCAAACACAGGCTAGTCAAAAACAAATTCATGGATTATAAACTAAATGGATTTCTATATTTGTTAGTTTAGCTGTAGTCCATTGACTTTTCCCAGCTTCGACCTGATTCTGACTTTAGTTCACAATTTTATCATTTGTTTCAGGACAGCTATGTAAATCACTACTGGTTAAAGATTTTACCTACTCCTTAATTAAACTAATATAAATTGAGTATATCCTAAAATCCCCTTCATCTCTATTAATGCTTATACCCCCATAGATAATCTTTTTTATTTCTATAATCTCTCTGGAAAGTCCTACAGACGTATCTACAATTTTTGTCTGATCAAATAAGATACTGTGATTTGGAAAATTTAAAAAGTGTTTTGGTATAGCGGATTCAGTCATTTCAGGTTTTTTATGGCACTTGGTATTAACCAAGTGACAAATAGCGATTGCAAATTCTGTCACTCTGTTGGTCTGTTTTGCTACTTTAGGCACTTCCAGGTAAGCTAGGACGATGAAATTTGGCAGGCGTATCAGGGACCGGACCAGAGTAAATTAGATATAGTCGTTTTCCTGATTTGACCATCTGGGGGGGGGGGGCAGTGGGGGGCATGTTAATTTGGAAAAGATAGAAAAATGAAGCATTTTTAACTTGCGAACGGGTGATGGGAACTTAATGAAGCTTTATGTTTGGAAGGATATCGTGTCTCAGAGCTCTTATTTTGGATCTCGACCAGATCCGGTCAGATTGGGGACGGGGGAGGGGAGCCTAAAATCTTGGAAAATGCTTAGAGTGGATGGATTGGGATGAAACTTAGTGAGAAAAATAAGTAGAAGTCCTATATACGTGATTGACATAACCCGGAATAGATCTGCTTTGTTTCGTGGAGTTGGGGAGAGGGGAGTTACTTCTGAAAAATTAGGAAAAATAAGGGATTTTTAACTTACGAAGGAGTGATCGGATCTTAATGAAATTTGAAGTTTGGAAGGAAATTGTGTCTCAGAGCTCTTATTTTAAATCCCGACTAGATCTGGTGACATTTGGGGAAATTGAGGGAGGGGAACCTAAAATCTTGGAAAACGCTTAGAGTGGAGGGATCGGGGTGAAACCTGGTGGGGAAAATAAGCACTAGTCCTAGATGTGTGACTGACAAAACCGGAATGGATCCGCTCTCTTTTGGGGAGTTGGGGGGTGTTAATTCTGAAAAATTGAAGAAAATGAGGTATTTTGAACTTACGAAGGAGTGACCGGATCTTAATGAATTGTGTCTCAGAGCTCTTATTTTAAATCTGACCGGATCTGGTGACATTGGCATGAGTTGGGGGGGGGGGGTCCAAAATCTTGGAAAACGCTTAGAGTGGAGGGATTGGGATGAAATTTGGTGGTAAAAATAATTATGAGTCCTAGATACGTGATTGACATGACCGGAACAGATCTGCTCTCCTCGAAGGAGTTGGGGGGAAGGGGGTTAATTCTGAAAATTAAAAAAATTAGGTATTTTTAACTTACGAAAGAGTGATCAGACCTTAATGAAATTTGATGTTTAGAAGGATATCGTGCCTCAGAACTCTTATTTTAAATCCCAACCGGATCCGGTGACATTGGGGGGAGTTGGTGGGGGGGACCAAAAACCTTGGAAAATGCTTAGAGTGGAGGGATCGTGATGAAACTGGATGGGAAAAAAATCATAAGTCCTAGATACTTGATTGACATAACCACAACGGATCTGATATCTTTCGGGGAGTTGAGGGGGGGGGGGTAGGATTAACTCTGAAAAAATAGAAAAATGAGGTATTTTTAAATTATGAAGGAGTGATCGGATCTTAATGAAATTTGATGTTTGGAAGGATATGTATCCTTAGAGCTCTTATTTTAAATCCCGACCGGATCCGGTGAAGGGAAAATTGGGGGAGGGAAGAACCTAAAATCTTTGAAAACGCTTAGAGTGGAGGGATCGGGATGAAAATTGGTGGGAAAAACAAGCACAAGTCCTAGATACGGGATTGACATAACCGGAACGGATCTCCTTTCTTTGGGGCAGTTGGGGGGGGGAGGGTTAATTCTAAAAAAAATTAGAAAAAATGGGTATTTTTAAATTACGAAAGAGTGATCGTATCTAAATGAAATTTCATATTTGTGAAGTCTTGATGAATGAATTTCATATTTATGAATGAGAAATTCGATGTTTGGAAGGATATCATGTCTCACAGCTCTTATTTTAAATCCCGACCGGATCCGGTGAAGGGGAAATTAACAGGGGGAAGAACCTAAAATCTTGGAAAACGCTTAGAGTTAAGGGATCGGATTAAACTTGGTGGGAAAAATAAACACACGTCCTAGATACGGGATTGTCATAACCGGAACGTATCTGCTCTCTTTGGGGGAGTTGGGGGGGGGGGGGTTAATTCTAAGAAATTAGAAAAAATGAGGTATTTTTAACTTACGAAAGAGTAATCGTATATTAATGAAATTCCATATTTAGAAAGACCTCGAAACTCAGATCTCTTATTTTGAATCCCGACCGGTTCCAGTGTCATTAGGGGGGGGGGGGGAATTTTGGAAAACGCTTAAAGCGGAGAGATCAGGATGATATCTCCGAGATCAGAAGGATCTCTCCTTTTCTAGAAATTAGAAAACATGAGGTATTTTTAACTTACGACAGTGTGATCGCATCGAAAGTAAAACATTTCAAAATCGAAGTTATCTAAGTGATCGTATCTTAATGAAATTTCATATTTAGAAGATCAGGATGATCTCTCCGAGATCAGGATGAAACTTGGTGGAAAGAATAATTACAAGTCCAAGATAGGTGACTGACATAACCGGACCGGATCCGCTCTCTTTGGTGGAGTTGGGGGGGGGGGCAGTAATTCAGAAAAATTAGAAAAAATGAGATATTTATAACTTACGAACGGGTGATAAGATCTAAATGAAATTTGATATCTAGAAGGATTTTGTGCTTTAGAACTCTCATTTAAAATCCCGACCAGATCCGGTCACATTGAAGGAAGTTGGAGGGTGAAACCGGAATTCTTGGAAAACGTGAAAATCGGTGTATCTTACGAATGGGTGATCGGATCCTAATGAAACTTGATATATAGAAGAATCTTGTGTCTCAAATGCTCCATTTTCAGTTTGATTCGGATCCGGGGACATAGAGGGTTGGAGGGGGGAAACAGAAATCTTGGAAAACGCTTTGAGTGGAGAGATCGGGATGAAACTTGATGGGAAGAATAAGCACAAGTTATAGATACGAGGTTGAAATAATTGGTACGGATCCGTTCTCTTTGGTGGAGCTGGGGGTTGTTAATTTTGAAAAATTATAGAAATTTATGTATTTTGACTTAAGAACGGGTGACCGGATCTTAATGAAATTTGATATTTAGAAGGAACTCATGTCTCAGAGCTCTAATTTCAAATCCCGACCAGATCTGTTGACATTGGGGGGAGTTGGTGGGGGAAACCGGAAATCTTGGAAAATGCTTATAAATGTCGTAGATACCTGATTGACGTAACCGGACTCGATCCGCTCTCTTTGGGGGAGTTAGCAGGTGGGGTTCAGTGCTTTGGCGAGTTTGGTACTTCGGGATGTACTAGGGCGATGAAAATTGGTTGGCATGTCAGGGAGCTGCACAAATTGACCTGATAAAGTCGCTTTCCCCGATTCAACCATATTGGGGGCTGAAGGGAGAGGAAAAATAAGGAAAATTGATTTATTTTTAACTTACGAGTGGGTGATCGGATCTTAATGGAGTTTGATATTTAGAAGGACCTCGTGACTTAAAGCTCTTATTTTAAAGCCCGACCGGCATTAAGCCTCTGACTTTCCTTTTAAAGCAATCTATTGATTCTTAGAATTTTGCTAGAGCTCATACCATATGAGCTCTTAGCTCTTGTTATTATGCTTTTTGGCATTTTTGTGTTGCTGTAGCCCATTTTCGAAATTCTGCTGTGTTCTTCCTGCATAAAATTCACCACAAGAGCATGGAACTTTGTATATCCCCTTTTTTATGTTTCTTGAGACTCTTTCTTTTCCATTATTTAGCAAAGAGCTTATAATTTGTCCTGATTTAAATGCTGTTTTTATATTATGTTTTTTTTTCTCTTCTTAATTTCTGTGAATTCTGTGAATATAATTTGTTTTTTGAATTGACTCATCTTCTTCTAATATTACAGGTTTCATTAAGTTTTTTTTTTTTCCTTTTTTCAATTATCCAAGAAATCATATTTTTGGATATCCATTTCCTACTAGAAAATCTATATATATAAAATCCTTAATAAAAATTAGTTCACTACTAATGTTTTCTGGTGGCGCTTGTTTTAATGCCCTATTAACTAAAGAAATAACTACACCCCTTTTTACCTGGATCCGTTGATTTGATGCAAAAGACAAATAACTGTTGTTGTTAGTTGGTTTATGGTAAATTGAAAAAGCTAGTTCATTATTAATTCTATGGATAGAAATATCCAGAAATGGTAACTTATTCTCTGTTTCTTTTTCAATTGTAAAAACTAGTTCCCCTCCCAAATTATTTAAATATTCCAGAAAACCTTCAACTTGTGATTCCCCATAATTCAAAATAACTAAAATGTCATCCATATGTTTGCCCCAAAATTTACGTTTTAAAAAATGTCATTTACATACTCTACATAATTATTTGCTAACGGCGGGCTTGAGGACCCTCCCATTGCTAATCCTTTAATTTGATGGTAAAATTGTCTCTAAACTTGAAATAATTAGTATACCTGCTAGTTATTTTGACTAAATTTAATATAGTTTCTATTTCAACTCCTGCAGATAATTCTTCTATCTCATTTCTGTGTCCATCAAGTTTTTTGGATAAAACACTAACAGATTTATTGAAAGGTATATACGTACACATTGATTTTATATCAAAGGTAAACAGTCTATATTCACTTGATATTTCAATATTTATAAGTTTATCTTTTAAGAATTCTGAGTTTTCTATATACTAATTCTTGAGATATAATAAAGGTTTAAGTGTCATTGCTACCCATTTTTCGATTTTTTTTTTGTTGGTGAATTAGTTGTTGATACTATAGGTCTTAGAGGAATACATATTTTATGTATTTTCGGCAAACCATATATTCTTGGTCAGACTGATCCCCTCGGAAAGAACTTGTATTACATCTGTGGTGTGATGCTTCGATTAGTTTTAAGGTCTTAAGGGTGTGAGTTAAGTTTTTTATATTATAGCAAATCACAGCAAAGATATAGTTATTGCTTTGATTTGCTTCTTATTTTCTGCTTCTTTTTATTTGAAGTTAATTTTGATAAAAAAAAGATAATTATCTAGTATGCTTTTTCTATTATGCTTTTTCTCTTGTCCAAATTATAGTCATCTGTCTCCTGTACTTGTTTGTTTCATTTTTACATTCAGCAGCATGGTTTAGGTTATTCATGTTCAATTACTGAATTGCAGTAACAAAAATTGTGATCTGTATTGCTGGCAACCATTTTGTAATTTGTCTCTAATTTTTTTTTGTCCGAAGAGCTCTCTGCCTTTCCCACAAAAACTCGAGCATACGCCTAGACACATACTTTCTTTGAACTGTCATACCTTACACTCAATTTTCTACCATTTCAAACAATATTTCTGAAACCTACTCTTATGCACCTAATAGTAGCTTATGAGTAATAGTAGTCCTGACTCCTGCATATATAGTGGGAGGTGGGTAGAATACATTCTGAGGTTAGCCCATAGGACCTTCCCCCTAAAATTGAAAAAAAATTAACCTTAGAAATTTGGCTCTTTTGTGTTTACTCCCCCCCCCTCCCCCAGGAGGCAGAACTGTGCATATTTAAGATACTAGTTAAGTTAGGATTAAAAAAGAGATAACTTTTTTAAATCTATTCTTTGAACATGCATGCTGGGATCCAGGGATCAGTCATAAATCATTAAATGCAAACGATTAAAAATCACTAAACTCAAAGCCTGATTTTTCAAAATCGTTTACGTTAAGTAAGAATATCACAAATATTGTTTGATTCTCACCAAGAATGGTAATGAAAGGTTTCTGAGCGTGCGAATTATAAATCTGGAACTGATCTTGTATTATATACGCCCTAATCAAGACAGATTGGGTAAATATTTCACAATTGGTGGACATGTCACACCTTGGCTAAATCAGAGTCATGGCAAGATTTTTAAAATGAGCTGCTGGAGTTTCTTAGAGGCTCTGGAGGGGTGAAACCCGTCTAACGCACTCTTTCTCTCACTTCGTATATATTACATACAAACACATTTTGGAATGTTATTTTTTTGATGTTTTCATAAATACAAAGAATTGACACAATTGCGCCCCCACCTCACTAGATTTTGAAATTCTGTTTTGTATCTTTACTAAGTAAAATCGAAAAATAATCTTTAATCCGTCTCCCCATACGTTTCCCGTGAATTAGTGCCCATGTTTCCTGGTTTAGTTTTGTCCTGAGCAGAAGTGAAGAATGTGTAAACCAGTATGTTTGAAGGATCATGCATAAAAAAATTATATTTAATCAAATCAAAACCTCTTTTTGTTGTTAGTATAAAAAAAGTTTCCCAGAAAGACTGCTTTCAAAGAAAGGTAAAGAGCCCTATCAAAATTGAAAACGAAACACAGGTAAAATCATCCAATAATTTGAAACCACTGTGAATGAATAGACAGGAGCCAAAACGAACGACAATTAACCTGAATAGTCACATCAGACATAAAGATAACAGACAATGACTGCTGTGGAGGGATGGATAAATCCAAAAATGAACAGGAAGTCAAATGAAAGACAATTTGACAGAAAGTCAAATTACCACAAATAAGAGTAAGGTTATTGCCCCCCTAAACCTCTAAATGCCCCTGCCATTTGTGCTTTACTGGAAAAAAATATAATTCGAAAACTATTTTATTTTTATAACATAGGAAAATTAAAATTGCTTTGATTTCATGAATTAATATAAGAGAATTGAAGAAAAATGGTACGACAAAAAATATCATTATCATAAATTGATAGAGAGATAAAGTAAAAGGTAAGAAAAGAGGATAAATGAAACATATTCACCATTGTTTACGCATACTTAACAATGCAAGAATAATTGAGAAACAAGAATAACTAAGTTGTGGATTTTTTTTTGTGTAAATAATGAATTAATTGATTAATGCTAAATGATTTTAATTGGTTTATGCATCTCCAATCAAATCAATACGTATACAGTGTTTCAGCTCAGTTGGGCCAAAGAAAGTGGATGAAATATTGATGATGAGGTTTGTGCGATTGTCATTGCAACCAGGCTAAACCGGGGTTTTCAGGACAAGACTTGTCATAGTGGCAAAAAGTGCCCGTCGCGAAAAATCAACTGAACGCCAAGCTGACTTTTAAGACAGCTGGCTAGTGACGAATATCGAGAGAAAAGGCAATTTGTTTAAAAACTGACCACGTTTCCGTTTTTATAATCAGTTTTTATGTATAAACCAGCATTAATAATTAATCTCGGCTATTGTCTTGCAAGATTGTCAAAAATGCTATTAGTTTCTTGAAGCAATAGATAACAAAATGAAGAAAAAAGGGTAAAAATCGGAAGTTTGTAATATGTTGTTGTTATTTGGGGCTTAACGCTTTCGACCAGTGTTGGGAAATACTTAAGTAAAAGTACTTTAATTACTTAAGTAAAAAATATGAGTAGTTGTACTCTACTTAAGTAAAAAATTTCTAAAGTACTTAATACTTTTAGTTAAGTAAAAATTGAAGTACTTAAGGGTACTTAAGTACTCAAGTACTTTCTTCATGGTACAGAAAAATTATACTGGCATGACGCAGGGCGATGCGATGAATTACTTTCCATATATTAGTGGATGAATGGATTTTAGTCTTTGAGAACAGCGGCTCCTGGCCCGGCGCGAAATTTAAAAAAAGGCGCAGTCATGGCAGAACTACCATATATATTGAAAAGACAGTTTTTTTGTGATAAATGTGATAAACAGTAAGAACAAAAGAAAATCAAGTAGCAAAGAGGCTAGTGAACTTGTAGGCTCACTTTCGTTATCGTCTGAAGCTGAAGATAATTCTGGCTCTTGATTATGGCTCACCTTCTAAAAAAGTAAAGGGAGATTTCTTTGCTGCAAGACCGCAGAAACTGACACAGTCAAAAGTGAATTCTTTCGCACTGGACTACATTGCGGACGAGATTCGACCCCCGTACACTGTTGAGAAGCCGTCGTTCAAAATCTGATAACAGGTCGTGCACCTTATGCAAAGGTTCCAGGAAGAAAAGCTTTTGCTGTGCAAATTGAAGCTAAGTTTTTGAAGTACATTAAAGATATGGTTCGTGATTTTGAACTCGCCGACTACATGTCGCTGACAGCACACATTTAGTCTGCCAAAAACAAAAGCTACTTGGGAATGACTGCACACTTGCTCAACGAGGATTTGAAATGGAAATCTTATATCCTTGCTTGTTGCCGGTTCAAGGGCTCAGACACTTATGACAGAATTGCTGAACAACTGAATGGCCAGATGTTGAAATTCTTGAAGAATACATGAAAATTATGAAGCCAGTAGCAGTTGGGGCATTGGGCATTCTTCAGATGGAGGAAAAATGCTACTGCGGTGCTATATATCCTACAATCAAATCACCTGAAAGGAAGCTCAAAAAGCTGAAAGTTGTGGCGAAAGTCAGCCAGCCTTTGGTACATGCTCTACTTGTGGGTCTCTCATGCAAATGACTATGTTATTGCCACGGCAAGTCATCCTTTTTTCAAATCGAAGTGGTTTCCTGATAACCAGAAGGATGTAGCAGTCGAACTCTTGGTAGGCGAAGCGAAAAAGTTCGAAGATATTAGAAGTTTACTTTGTTTATATGCTTATATCCAGTACTTATTACAAGTGTTCCTTATACGGTGTGTTTTTATGGTGTATTTCTATTACAATGTATTTTGAGATAAATGGATAAATGTTGATCCGGTCCGAGAATTACATTCAGAAGGTTTCCCAAAAGAGGAAATATGTTTCGGTTGGGGAGGTAGTCAGCCTCTCCGTATGAAATGTTTTTTATACGTAGAGGATATTTTGAGACAGACAAAAAATTTGAATAAGAGAGAACAAAAAATCGAAAATGTTATTATATGTGAAGGATATTTTGAGACTGAAAAAAAAATGAATAAAGGAGAAACAAATTAATTGCTGGGCGCTATTTTACAGGTTCAGATCTACTGTCCATTAACACATCAAGTATTTCGGCAGCTAACCCGTTTCAAAGAGGCAACTCATGGTGCAGTTTACCGGAGTGACGGTAAATTGATACTGGCTGGCTCAGATGACAAACATGTGCGACTTTTTGACCCGATCAGGAAAGATTTGCTTCGCATGTATAAAGGTCACACAGCGTAAGAGTTGTAAATTATTTTATTAGGGCAGGACCCACTCTCAAGGAATCTTCCTACACCTCTCATGTTAAACATTTGGAGTTTGCCTGACATTCCTGAATTAGTGATTTCGGCGGTTTTTATGTCAATAGATAATCTGATAATCTAAAAAAATCTGGTGAATATTTTGATCAAATCTCAAAGCCGACAGTTATTTTTTTTTAATTCCAGAATAATTATAAAACCTGTTTCGGGTTTGCATTCTAGATCATTTTACTTGATACTGTTGTTGTGGGTTATCAAAAAATAGAGCAAAAAATTTTCTATTCAACAATCAGAAACTTATTTCTATAATGTATACCTCCTGGTTGCAGTCCCTTCAAATACTTTACATACTTGTGCAAAAATTCCCATCAAAAGATTAGATTCAGGTGTAATCGGAGCGTGTGAGAATGTATAAATTACACTTAGGGACTAACCATTCGGATTGTTCAGGAGCGATTCAGTCAAGTATTAGTTAGTTGTAACATGTTTAAGCAAGAGTCTAGAGAATAAGTAGCGTGCAGACATCAAACTGCCGGTTAATAAATACATATAAAAAATTATATTTTATAAATAATTACAAGAATTGCTAAGGATAACCTGCATCTAATCGTAATTTTGAGTGAGAAACCCCTTAAGTTCAACCTTCTTACGTTTGTTTAGTTGAAGCGACGAAGAAAACTGATACCTTTGTATTTGACCGAGTTGCCGCTTAAGAAAAAGAATTGACTAGGGAGTTAAACTCTTAGACTTTGGCTAGGTCTTAAATTATCGAAAAGAGGTATCACAAGGAAGGTTTAAGGGGAACTGAAACTTCCCGTGAGGGTAAAAAGGGGTGCTTTGAATAGATTGGTATGGAGGAGGATTGTGTGTAGCTGTGTTGGCCCTGACTGTTTGGTGCTGTAGTGAGTTATTAGTAGTAGGAGTATTATTGTCGCAAATTGAGGTCATTACTTGCATCAGGCATATACGTAGAAATTTTTTCGGAATTAATTTTAATTTTTGATTAAGTATTTTTACTTTTTGAAGGAATTATTTGTCAATGAATTGTTTTCTGGAAGGAGATCAGTTTTTAATATAATGTTCAAATTTAGTTATTCATACTACTGTGTAATTTAAAATATTATTAAACCAATTCAATTGACACCAACAATATTTTCCAAAATTATTATTGTTTTTCTTTTTTTCTGAAAAAAAATTTCCAGTATAACGTTCTTCTTCTTTCTACAATGCCCTTCTGCTTCTGTGCTGGCTACACACATAATCGTCACCTTTATTAAATTGACCCCAACTGTAATTTGAAATCAGGCATACTTTGATCAGAAAGAAGTAAAGTTCGTTAAAAAAATAAAATAGAATGCTTGACTGTAAATAATTTCTTATGTCACACTGCCTTCCTATTTATAATCAAAATAAAGTGAATAATGCAATTAATGGTACAACTTGCAATTGAGGCTGTGAAAAACATTCATACTAATTAAAGCCTGAGTATTTCAGCATTACGCCCAAAAGCCTCTTAAAAAAAAAAAAAAAAAAAAAAAAAAAAAAAAAAAAAAAAAAAAAAAAAAAAAAAAAAAAAAAAATTGATGTTGTCATCTGGCACCTGGGGCAGTTTGCTTGATTTTTCCAATGAAAAAAAAAATTTTTTCAATTAAAAGTACCGTAATAATTATTTTTTGGGAAATCTAAAGGTGGGGGAGGGGGAATGTAAGAGGTGGAATTGTTCCCCTGTCTTTTCCACTGCTGCTACTTTGTCACCGTATGAAATTTTGTTTTTAACAAATACAAACTTCAATTTATCAGATGTGAGTTTTTTTTTCCTTTTTTTCTTTCCTTCTGTATTTCTTTATGAAAAAGAAATACAAATTTCTTTGAAATTTTCAATATTTCTTTCTTGCTTATGTTGTATGGAGTTGTTCATCTCTTTATGTTATTGTTTAGTGGTGTGGTTTCCAACCGATGTTGGGTCATGCCCCCCCTCCCCTTAGGTATTTCTAAAGTCTTAGTGCCCTCCTTGTGATATTAAAAAAGAAATTATTTAAAATTTTACGTTTAATCACCTGAAGGAAGCTTAAAAGGCCATCAACTTGGCATCTTTTTACATGTCATTCTCTAGGCAATTGTTATACTTATGAAAAATATCGTCTGAATATAACACATTTCATACAATTTATGATGACATTGCAAGGCTATCATGTGTCGATTTTGCCATTTAAATGCATATGAATGAAGCGTCATTCGCAAGAAAAATGTTTTTCTTTCAAAATTAGGACTGCAAATTATAGTCAGCTAAAGATTGCACGCCCTGTCCATGACCCACCAAATCATTGCCATGCTCCACCGGGGAGACATGCGTCCCGCGTTGGGAATCACTGGTCTTGTGTATGTTAACAGTTTAGTATAGTTCTTTTTTTTCGTTCTCCGTAGACGAAGACTTTTGGATTTTAATCTGAAATGGTCCGACTTCTATCAATAGTTTTTTTTTATATTTATAAAAAAGAAAATTAATTCACAGTTTCAATTTAAAGTACTGCCGGTTTATTATGTTTTTATGTCAGATCAATTATGGATAAATTGTTGGGTCATTAAGTTTGAACTTGAACCTGATTGTGAAGTTAAAGTACTGTTTTTATAGCTATGTTTAGTTCTTTGTATAGGATAAATAATCGCTTTGCGAGCACAACCACATTTTCCGCACGAGTTCAATCACTTCGTACTACGGCTTAATTGGTTTTCCAGTAGCACGGGCGAATGACCCAATCTCGACAATAGTGGAAACAAATTTGAGACAAAGTGTAAACAGATCTTTCCAAGAATTTAAAAGGAGTCTTTTGATGTACAAATATATTTACCATATGTAATGAGTTAGACAAAATTTTTTATGAGTTAGACAAAATTTTTGGGAAAGGGGACTTTCAACTTCCGATCAAATGAGCCATCTTCGAAGTTTATACGACCACCCCTTGCATAAAAACTTTATACGCCTCCGGGCATAACTTAAAACACTTTTCATCGGGCTCTGGGGGTTGTGTTGACCCTAGAGTTTTTGTTATCTGATGTTTGAACTGCTTATAAAAAATGGCTATTTCAAAGCTGTATCGGATGGGTTTTGGGAAAAAAGGGCATGGGGGGCTAGTTACCCTTCGATCTCTTTTCACTCGTAAAATATGAACTAGAACTTTCAATTTCCAATCAAATGAGCCCTCCCTGAAGTTTATACGGGGATCCCTTCCATAAGAACCATATACGCCCTCAGGGCATAACTTACAACGCCTGCTCTCAGGCCCTGGGGGGTTGTGTCGACACCGGAGTTTTTGTTATATGATCTTTGAAATATTTTTAACAAAATACCTATCTCAAAATTTTTATCTGATACATTTAGGAAAAAGGGTGTTGGGGCTAGTGGCCCTCAGATCACTTTTGATTCTTAAATAGGGCACGCGAACTTTCGATTTCCAATCGAATAAGCCTCCTCCGAAGTTTATGTGATGACCCCTTCCATATGAAACTACCTCTAGGGAAAAAACTAATAGAACATTGGAGCCGTATGGCCTTTACTATAGGCAACGCTATAGCGTTGCCTCTGATAAAATCCTTGTCAAATTAGATTTGACATAATGCTAAAGTTTAAATTAGAAAATATAAAAAGAATTTTAAGGGATGGTCTGCTTCGAAGTCTTTATCAGTTGCTATTACTGTATTCGATCGTAATTTAATTATTACATTGTTGCTTCAGCGCAAAGGAATTGCCATTCGAATTTCGATATCCAGGACGACGCACACGCCAAAATTCGTTTTTCAAAACCTTACATATAATTTTCAAATTAATTCATTTTTATTCCATATACTGGACTAGTCGCAAAATTATTTGTCAACTACTCTTAATTTGAAAAGCCATTTTATTTGCTGAAAGTGTTGGAGGTGAAAATTGTGCCATTATAGGGGATATTAGAGGCTATGGCAGATATTTACGTACCTCTCAGGGTAGATCTTTTTCCCGTTTTGCTTTTTTTTTTTAGTTTACTATAAATTTTGACTAATGTTAAACGGAGGATTGTCCAAAAAGTGATTATTTACCCGAGTTCTGCCCAATTCTTGATGTCCTACCACAAATCTTCATACTTGTGGCAGATTGAATAACTATTAATAAATTATTTTACAGTTTCAATTATTTATGTCTGTGTATTGGCTTACCATGATTGCAGTCTGTAAATATTTTCCCCATTTCCTTTTTTTGGTTTGCTATTAGTTAGATTAAGCATTAAATAAAATATTGCCCGTAGAAGGATGATTTTCATAGTCGAGCGTTTAACACACTGATGTTGCAATCCTATGTTTTTTGGGATAGATGTTCGCGTCCTGTAGTCGCTGACCATTTGGTTTGAGACGGGGGTCAGTGGTATGACATTGTCACAGCCGCCTGGAGTCTTAAAGATGCAATTAAAGGTTAAAGATGTTAGGTTAGAGATTAAAGGCTAGAGGTTAAAGATGCAATATCCGAATTTCATATGCTGGCTTTAGGTGGAAAACGCTTTTCTTGAGGTGCGGCCGTATTTTTTCGAATAGAAATTTAAATTCATGTAAATCTCAACTGTCAATACGGATATGTTTTTTTAATTATTTCTACTCAGTATTAGCGGTGGCTTGATCTAGTTTGGTCCTATCTCCTACTCTGCCTTATGTTTTACATTCCTTTACCTCCTTCTGCCAAATAGATCTAGAGGCCTCTAATTTCTAAGCTAGCTACATGGCCCTGTGTATCTCCTCCTTCATTAGTTGAGTCGACAGCAGATAAATCTATGCGTATATATTAAAGGAAAAAGCCCTCTTAAAAGACTGTTACATTGAGAAATCAAGAAAAATGCCAACACGAAATGTGAAAAGACAAAGAAAAACGAAACAACGCGGAGAGTTGTCTAAAGTTTTCGGATTATTTGCTAATTGTACGTATTGGTGAGTGACTCTGATTTTTTGACTCGCCTTTGGTGTCAAATTTTTGGTTTTACTTCTTCTAATTTTGGCTTTTCTTGAATTTTATTCATCATTTAATTTTGGCTTTTTATTGGATTTTATTAGTTTGTTTTTTTAGGTCGACTTTCCGCGTTATTTTGGTTTTCTTTTGTCTTTTCACATTTTTCAGTATTTTCCTTGATTTTTTTTGTTCGCACTGAAGAAGAGAGGTGACCGTCCTCCCGAAATATTCACTTTGTTTTTTTCAGTATTTTCGTTTGGCCAAAAACTCATTTTAATCGTTTTCTTTCTTTATAGTTCTAGACTTTCAGTGTATCTTCCGTACAATATTTGGGCAGTGGGGGATAAAATGCTTTACAAGGGTCAAGTATAAAATATTAAATGTAATACAATATTAATATTAAATTCAACAATATTATATATAAACAAATAAATGTTCAAAATTATTATTCTTGCAACGAAACAAGTATTTGGTTTGGTCGGTCGACAACAGTATGTGACTAAAATGCTAGCAATGTTGTCTTTTTTGTTGTTGTTTTTTTTTGTCTAAACTACCGTCTATAGTAAAGACCGACAATTTTTCGCGTGACAAAAAGGTTTAACTGAGGTACTGTCATTGAAAAAAAATACGGTCAATACAGAGGGGCAGGGGTATCTTTCTAAGGCTTAGGACTTTTTTTTAAAGTACCGCTGATTAATTGAAGTTGAATAAAATGAACAAAAAATCCTTTTTTTTTAATTTGTTCTTTTCTTTTTAAGGCCTGTGTATCGGTGCAAGTTTCTACCTGATTCAACTAAATTGGCGTCGTTTTCTGATGATAGAACCGCCTGTATTTGGGACTTACCAACTGAAACCCAACTTAATAAATTTGAAGGTCATACGGTAAGTGTCTTTTAAACTAATATATTCAACTTGCTTGTAACACAGAGGACTCATATTATTAAAATATGATGTATAGAAAAGCAAAATATCTGAGGAGTTAATTATTTTAAAGCCTCTTTTTATGGGTGTGGAAAAGAGCCTTTTTAGAAAGGTCATCAGAGGTTCTCCAATAAAGCGTGACTCGCAAAAAAAAGGTTGTCTAATAAATTAGTAAACTATCATCTACGCTATATAAAACAGCATTACAGAAATTGTATAAATACATGTAATAAATTAGTAAACTGGCATCTGCACTCTACAAATAGGTCAATATCTACCATCTAGAGTAAAGTTTTGGGACAGTTCACACAATACCAACTAGGTATTTATTGCTGCGCAGCAATTATAAGTAAAAATTTAACGCAACACCTTAGTCTGATTAATATTCCTAGTCGGTGATAGACTTAGAATCAAGCCTTTTTTTTACCATCTATTACGCATTAAACAATTATTTTTAATTATTTTCGTTTTATTTATAGTAATATAAAATATTTTTAGAATAGTTTTTATATATTTTTTTTTTAGTTTTCATTTCTTTAGAAATTTATTAATTTTTTGAAATATTTTTGATATTATTTTTATTTAATAATTATTTTTAATTAAAACATTAACCTATATATTTTTAAGGCGGAGTAATTTTGCCTTAGGTATTAGTTGATAGTAATTAGACAGTAGGAGTAGGAATTAGTAGATAGTACAGCCTGCATTGTGTTAGGTTTCATGTTTTGGGACAAAGCATTAGTTTTATGCATGGTTCACTTTAAAACTATCAACATTGATTGGTTGTTAGAGAAGAGAATATTTTTAAGAAATCAAAACATTCCCTTTGCAGTTGGAATACTGTTTAATTTTTTGCCATGTAAATTACTTTCTCTATAATTTGTTCAAAAATGGTGATTCTCTATTTGGAAATTCCACTTGGAAATTTCACACAGAAACATTAAATTGATAGATTTACAATTCCATTATCAGTTTTTATTCAGTATACATCTTTCTTAATTTTTTTTAAACATTTCAGGATGTCAATAACTCTCATGAATTGATTTGAAGCTCTTGAAAACAAAATATAATCATAGAATCGTGAATTGTGAAATCTCGAACTAAGAGGGAAATGGCTAAAATAAAAGTTGGATGCTTTCTGTTCGCGTAAAACATGACTAAATAAAAGAAATTTGAATAAAGGACTATAAATTGGTAGAAAGCAAGCAGTGGTGAAACTATATATCTGGTGGTCATTTTACTTATAGGCTCACTGAAGCCATTTTGGTATTTTATGAGTAAAATGCCATCTTACATCTCATTGGTGAGTTTCTCACTTTTCATGGCTGTAGCAAGGTGGTATCCAGGACCACTCCTAAGGGGTTTGGACTACCACCCCCAATGCCTGTAAATGTTTGCCCGAATCGTAAAAACGTAACAAAAAGTGATATAAAAAAATTGATGCGTTTTTAAAACTTTTTTTTAGTTTTAAAAAGAATATTTTTAAGTTTAAAAATTACAGTGTGTTTTGAGACTATCTTTAAGAAGCTTGTTTTCTTTTCTTCTTTTTTTTTGAAGAAAAATTTTTCTTGAGGGTTACTAGTTTTAAAGTTTTGAGCGGTTGACAGTTGTGGCATTCTTGATGTGTTGTTCCTATTAGATTTTTGTCAGCGAAGTCGTGGAAACGTTGTCGCTTCGCTTGACGTTTCCCTAGCAACGGAAATCAAGTTTCTGTCAATCAAGTTTCACTTTACTTATACGCCAATGTTCGTTAACTTTTAGTTTGTTTTAGTATTAGGTTAATTTCTGTTTGTTTTAGGTTTTTTCACTCATAGTAATTTCTGTTTTTTTTCGATTTTGACTACTACTGTGACCGTATCTCTGTCTGTTTTGGATTTTTAAGGCTGCTCTTTAGTTTTTTTATGATTTTTTAAACTTATTTCTCATGGTCAAGATTCAGGAGAGATTAGATCAACTAGCATAGTCAAAATTTTGATCCGATTTCTTTGGGGGCTGTGACCTAAAAAAAGGGCTTGGTAGTCAGGCTAGTTACCCTGCCTGGAAATGAATAATCAAGTAAAACTCAAAATCAGCTGCTGAATGTGTTTAATATCTCTCGTTTCACCTCGGGTTCTTTCCTTCCAAAAATTTGGATATCTCAAATTGGGTATGTATGTCGTGGCTGGAGCATTCCCTTGGGAAACTCCAGGAAAGCTTGGCTTAGTAAAAGACCTCTAAGTGTTCACAAGCTGATTGGAATATATCCGCCTTTTTTATGCTAAAACTGATTTTTGAATGAAGGGGGTTTTATATACTATAGGACTATTGCTTCTGAGTCTGCAGGGATCGTGCCCGGCCTAAATGATCACTTATTTGGCCTTTCAACTTAAAATAATTCTAATAAAATAATTCTTTAAAGATTTTGATCCAATGCTGTAATGGGTTACGACGGTGTGTATGTAAGATGGGCTTCAGAGGAGGTTGGTTGCCATCTAATTACTCTTGACCCTTAAGCGGGGAACTAGTGCTTCTAATTTCCGATCTAATCAGCCACCTCACAACTCCTAATGACTACACTTTTTAATGAAAGGGATTGGGTATATATATATATATATATTGTTTGACAAATTACAAAACATAAATTCGTTTAGAGCCTATTACCACTTAGCTATGGTTACTAAAAAAATTTGTTAGGTATGGGGCTCGAACCCACGACCAGATGGTAAGACCCAATGGGGACCCCATCCTAAGCCTGGCGCTTTAACCACTGCACCAACCCAACTTAGGAAAGTTTTTTAACTACTAGGGAGAAGCTGGGAAATCATGATAAAAGCTATGACGTCATCTGAAATTACTAAGGATTTCGAATGAATCTGAACAGCTAAAGCAAAAGCTACGGAAATATATCTTAGGTAATGATAATTACTTTTCCGAGAAGAAAACAAATACTATAAAATGGTTAATTCTTTGGTCTTCAAGGAGGAATTGAATTCACGCCAGAATTTCTCAATTCAATTGAAATTGCTGATTTCCTTGTGACTGACCGTGTGACTTAAAACTAAAAAGTAATATAATAGCGGGAGGTAATATATGTATAGTACGACCTCAAAAAAAGGGCTTGGGAGTTAGGCTGGTTACCCTTCAATCGTGGACGACCCTGCAAGGCTTCAATTTTCAATTGAATGAGCTCCCTCTGAAATTGTATGATCGCCCCTTCTATACAAAGTGGCTGGATTAAAAATCAAGATA
The DNA here is from genome assembly GCF_032884065.1 of Artemia franciscana. NCBI lineage: Eukaryota > Metazoa > Arthropoda > Branchiopoda > Anostraca > Artemiidae > Artemia > Artemia franciscana. Next base: position 11,305,668 of record NC_088875.1, on the reverse strand, counting down.
AATAAACAATGCATGGGAGACAAATCGCACTTTAATAATCAACGCCACTGTGTTGGTTCTGTCATAACTTTTCCATAATTTCGCGTAATTCATATATCTTGTGTCTTCACCGGCGGGAACAAAGTCGTTGGTGAAGAAACAAATTGTTACTCCCGACGACACTTTCATTGGTTGCTGCTGTACATCACGTTACCCTAGCCACGTGAAATCAGTTTAATTTGTGTTTTACCTTTCAGGATTATATCAGAGCCGGTGCTGCATCGTATACAAGCTCTGAAATATTACTGACTGGAAGTTATGACCACATGGTGAAACTTTATGATGCCCGGAGTGGCAACTCAAATGTACTGACTATGGACCACGGTGCTCAAGTTGAATCAGTCCTTATGTACCCCAGTGGCACTGTTGTGGCATCTGTAGGTATGTAAATTAAAATCAAATGTGTAGATATTCCATAACTATTCAATTGCAAACTTGATTATATATATATATATATTATATATATATATATATATATATATATATATATATATATATATATATATATATATATATATATATATATATGTGTATATATATATATATATATATATATATATATATATATATATATATATATATATATATATATTTTTTTTTAGTTTTTTTTTGTAGTTTTTGCCTTTTTTTAGTTTTTTTAGTTTTTTAGCTTTTTTATTTTTTTTATTAGTTTTTAGTTTTTTTTGTAGTTTTTGCCTTTTTAGTTTTTTCAGTTTTGACGTCACCTGATCCAGTTTTTTCAGGTGACGTCACCTGACACATCCATCCACACATCCATCCACAACTTATTTTTATATATATAGATATATATATATATATATATATATTATATATATATATATATATATATATATATATATATATATATACTAGCTGTTGGGGTGGCGCTTCGCGCCACCCCAACACCTAGTTGGTGGGGGGGGCGCTAGTCGACGTTTTGTAGTCAATTACAGACAGTTGAAATTTTTGTTTCTCGCCCAAATTCCTTGGCTTATAAATGCAAGTTCACTTGCATAAGAGTCGAGGCAGATTGCAGGAGGCCCTTGTAGGCCTTGAATTGGACTCGTTATTTCCATTTGTCAATATGCTGCTTCCCCCTTTCTGCGATCGTGAATTAACCTGAGAGAGAACCTCCAACAGGTTGGAACCCAACTCACCGTGAATTAGCATGAGAGGGTTGACTCTAGTTCAGCGTAAGTCATTACGCGCCATATTAGTTACGCGCCATTGTAGTTGTGTCCCTATGTCCCACCTGTGAATATAGATATATATATATATATATATATATGTTTTTAACTACGTAAAACTTGCGAATATACAACATTCTTTGCTGTCCCCATTGTCTGTGCATATAAATAGATTGTCAGGTTTACCGACTCTTGAACATGCAACATATAATGGTCCATGGGAAAACAATCCGTATTCAGATCTATACCTCATGATTCTAATGATTGCCCTTGAGCTTTGTTGATGGTGATTGCTAATCGACCATTCCCTGAGTCGCCATCGTCATTTATATATCCCCCCTGTGCACACCCCGGCGTCCCCTTTGTAGTTATGTCCCTGTGTCCCGGTCGTCATTTATATTCCCTGTGTCCCGGTCGTCATTTGTGTCCCGGTGTTCCAGTCTGTGATTTCTCTTTGAGTGTCCCGGGTGTCATTTATATTCCTTGTGTCCCGGTGTCCCGGTCGTCATTTATATCCCCCTGTGCCCCCCGGCGTCCCCATTGTAGTTGTGTCCCTGTGTCCCGGTCGTCATTTATATTCCCTGTGTCCCGGTCGTCATTTGTATCCCGGTGTCCCGGTCTGTATATACATTCGTTTTTTAGTTTTGTTTTTCTCCTTTATTTTTTTCCTTTTTTCTTTTTTTTCTTTTTTAGTTTATTTAGATTTTTAGATTTTTTAGTTTTTTTATTAGTTTTTAGTTTTTTTGTAGTTTTTACCATTTTTTTAGTTTTTTTAGTTTTTTTTTTTTACTTATGTCCTAGTCGTCATTTATACTCCCCTGTGTCCCGGTCGTCATTTGTGTCTCGGTGCTTTGTTGATTGCTAATTTATATTATATTTATATTTATATTTTTTATATTTATTAATATTTTTTAGTTTTCTTTTTCTCTCATTTTTCAGTTTTTTCCTTTTTTTTAGTTTTTTCTTTTTTAGTTTTTAGTTTTTTTTTGTTTTTTACCTTTTTTAGTTTTTTTAGTTTTTTAGTTTTTTAGCTTTTTTAGTTTTTTTATTAGTTTTTAGTTTTTTTTTAGTTTTTGCCTTTTTTTAGTTTTTTCAGTTTTTTTTAGTTTTTAGTTTTTACCTTTTTTTTAGTTTTTTTTAGTTTTTTAGCTTTTTTAGTTTTTTTTCTTTTTAGTTTTTTTTGTAGTTTTTACCTTTTTTAGTTTTTTTCTTCTTTTGTATTAGTGTGAAATAATTCAGACGTCATATGCGGACAAACACGACGTCACTCGACAGACAGACAGACAGACATAACCCACAAACAACTTATTTTTATATATATTTATTCATATTTTTTTAGTTTTCTTTTTCTCTTTTATTTTCAGTTTTTTCCTTTTTTTTTAGTTTTTTTCTTTTTTAGTTTTTAGTTTTTTTTAGTTTTTTACCTTTTTTTAGTTTTTTTTAGTTTTTTTAGTTTTTTAGCTTTTTTAGTTTTTTTTATTAGTTTTTATTTTTTTTGTAGTTTTTGCCTTTTTTTATTTTTTTCAGTTTTTTTAGTTATTAGATTTTTACCTTTTTTTAGTTTTTTTTAGTTTTTTTAGCTTTTTTAGTTTTTTTTTCTTTTTATTTTTTTTTGTAGTTTTTACCTTTTTTAGTATTTTTCTTCTTTTGTATTAGTGTGAAATAATTCAGACGTCATATGCGAACAAACATGACGTCACCTGATCCACAGATCCACACACAGACAACTTATTTTTATATATATAGATATATATATATATATATATATATATATATATATATATATATATATATATATATATATATATATCACACCTTTCGGGGACGACCAGCTTTTTGTTTGTCCCTAGACGGTTTGCCCGACAAGGACAGTTTTTGGATTTGTCATCATTTATTTGTAGAATATGTCCTAGCCATCTGATTCTTTCTCTCCTTATAGCCCTAGATAGTAGAATTGAACCACATTTTTCGTGCAAATTAATGTTTGAGATGTCAGTCAGTCG